>NW_028261382.1:86770788-87043798 GCF_051295495.1 Thamnophis sirtalis
TGCAGTCAGCTGAAGTAGCCTGCAGTGCTGCATTTAACCACTGCGCCACCTCGGCTCTATCAACACCAACTCTTCCTTCAGCTACGTCTGGTACACTCTGGGCCCATAACCAGTGTTAGGCAAGCTCCCCGTTGGGAGAGTGAGTACGTTCAGTGAAGCGTTGTGAGAGTTGTGGTGGAGAAAACACAAACCAGCATATAGACACTGCAGTTTAAATTGGCTTTTACTTTCATGGAAATAGAGGTATCAGAGTCCATCAAACAGTCCAAGTCATACACGGATAAGACAGTCAGTCATCAATGTCTTTCAGTTAAGGGATAATCCAAATAACATAGTCCAGTAATCATATAATTAGCCCGGTACACTAAGTTTGCTAACAGTTGCAAAAACTTACAATAGCTCACGGCACTTCCAGATGAGCCCAGCATCTAACAAACAGAGAGAGCTAACAGTCATTCTGGCTCCCTCTTATGGCCGATTGAGGAAAACAGCAACCAATCACATTTTACAGTATGGTTTAAAGAAACAGGTACAACATTGTTACATGGTTTATATATTGCCAACCCAACCGTTAGAATTATATTCCTACCAACAACTGAGTCTGATTATGTGGATGGGTGAGCGAATACTTTTGGCAATATAGTGTATGATAATTCATCGGCCAGACAGTGTCGGCTAGCGACCCTCAGGGGGAGAGCCTTCTCTGTGGGAGCCCCTTCCCTCTGGAATGAGCTGCCCCAGGAGCTTCGTATAATCCCCGACCTCTGGTCCTTCCGACGCATCCTAAAAAGTTGGCTTTTCCAGCAAGCCAGCCTGGCCTGAACAAAACAAAATAAATTATTGATCACTGTTAATTTTAATTCATTTTTTTTAAAAAAATGTCATTGTCAATTTTAATTGGGTTTGGGATAGTCTATTTAATTTTTTTTAACTTTTGTATTATGTGTTTCTTTTAATGTTGTACACTGCCCTGAGTCCTTGGGAGAAGGGAGGCATATAAATCTAATAAACCTATACCTAAACTGTGGCCAACTCATCACAACCAACTTGCCACAGCCAACTGACCCTGGGACAACTCAGTGCGGGAACAAGAGTTACACTAATATCAAAGAAATGGTGGAATAGAATGATTAAAGAAAGGATGCAAAAGGACGGACAGAATGAAACGTGAATGACAACAATTAAAATATTACATTTTATTTATTCTAGCGAATTAAACCAAATCGTTAAATTGTCCTATGGTGAGTTATCCCATGGCGATTGGGTTGCAGGGAGTTGTCCCATTCTGATAACAACATTCCCTTTCAAGCGTTAAATTTGTTTGAGAGCTGAGGTGGCGCAGTGGTTAGGGTGCAGTACTGCAGGCCACTTCAGCTGACTGTTACCTGCAGTTCAGTGGTTCAAATCTCACCGGCTCAAGGTTGACTCAGCCTTCCATCCTTCCGAGGTGGGTGAAATGAGGACCCAGAATGTGGGGGCGATATGCTGACTCTGTAAACCGCTTAGAGAGGGCTGAAAGCCCTATGAAGCGGTATATAAGTCTAACTGCTATTGCTATTGCTATTGCTAGCTTGGCTTCTATTTGCTAAGCAGGAAGAATCTGATATTACTCCAAAAATGAGGAGCTCCAACTATTTCCTCACTATTTGTCCGATTGAATGGAGCTGTTAGACTGTTTCAGCAACTTTTGGCCTCCCAGAGATTTAAGGACCACCGTTCTTCAGTTTTGCAGAAAATAACTTGCTTTATGTAATCCAGGAGAGCAGCCTTTATCTCTTACTTTCCCCACCCAGGTCTGGTTCCTTGGCAATGAAACACATCCAGGATTTAACAGGACAGTAGATGGAGACACGCATAGTCTGGAAACAACAGGACTCCCAAATGGGCATAAATACTGTGTGAAGGTAGCCGCCATCAATGGAGCAGGTGTTGGAGTAGCTAGCCATCCTGTATGTGGCACTGCAGGTCAGAAGTGGTGATTTTTGTCATTCCTTGAGACATAGATAACTATATTTCGGAAATTGTCTCCTTACACGTTTCCTATTTTACAGTAGTGTTTGTATGGTGGGGCACCCTTTGAAGGCATCCTTTTGATTGCAGAGGCTCCATTTTAATATCTTAGTGCAATGGCAGATGTGATGCTAATATGAAATGGCAGGAACCCACCCATGGTGCGCGCGCTATCACGCACACACGTATGCTCACACCAATTCAATCTCCCCGCCCACCTGCACATGTGTGTATGACGCCCCCCTGCATATGTGCACATGATCCTTCCTCAGGCTCCGGAGGTTTTGTTGAGGTCTGGGGAGGGTGAAAACGGCCTCTCCTGGCCCTCCGCAGGCCCTCCAGAAGCCAGAAACAGATCGTTTCTGAACTTCGGTTGGGCCATTGTGCCTGTTTTTCGCCCTCCCCAGCCTCCAGAAACTTTCCTGAAGCCTGGGGAGTGTGAAAATGGCCTCCCCCAGCCCTCTAGAAAGTCACAAGTCAGCTGGTTGCAGAGGTGGGCCTCCTACCAGTTCTCACCAGTTCGGTCGAACCGGTTCGTCAAATCTACCGAACTGGTTAGAAGAGGTTCCATCAGTGGACCCGGAAAGCAGGCCACACCTACAGAAGAGCTTCCAAAATTTTTTGAAACCCTCCACTGACACACACACACACACACACACACACAAACACACACAGACTCACACAGAGAGAGAAAGAGAAAGAGAAAGGAAGAAAGAAAGAAAGAAAGAAAGAAAGAAAAAAAGAAAGAAAAAGTGTGAGAGAGAGATGAAAGAAAAAAAGGAAAAAGGGACAGAGAGACAAAAGGAAGGAAAGAGAGAGAGAGAGAGAGAGAGAGAGAGAGAGAGAGAGAAAGAAAGAAAGAAAGAAAGAAAGAAAGAAAGAAAGAAAGAAAGAAAGAAAGAAAGAAAACACATGGCCGGCAGGCCACCCCCACAAAAGAGGCCACACCCACAGAGTAGGTTCGAATTTTTTTTTGAAACCCACCACTGGCTGGTTGGCATATGCACACACACACTGGAGTTGACAGCTGGTGTACCAGCAGATACGGCTCCATGTGCCAGCTGTGGCACGAGTGCCATAGGCTTGCTATCATGCAACTAGAGTATTCTTGCATGGGTTCTTAGTCTTCAGCATGCATGTTGAGGGTCCTAGAACCTACACCTTCTTCAGGATGTGCATTCAGAGTCATGCTGTTCCGTCACCTGCATGCATTTCATTCCAGACCCCATAGTGGAGAAGATGGCGAAGAGTTCGGACTTTCTGTCAGCTAACTACATGCTGGAAGTAGTGCGTCAGCCCGTCTTCATTGCCAGCATAGGTTCGGCACTCTGGATCATGTTGATGGTGCTGGCGGTTTATGTCTGCCAGCAACAAGCCAGGCAGTTTGGTGGCGGAAGACGCTACGCCCTTGGAGAAGGTAAGAGAGGCTGCCCTTGGCGGTGTCCAGACAACACAATCATAGCTCACAAAGGTCGGTCAAAGATTTAGCATTTCTGTAGATGCCTTTGGAACCATAGAAGGGGGGAAAATGCCACTTAAAAGCAATGGAGGATTATCTGCAGTCAGGAGTACAAAGAAAGGATTAAATGTCCCACCAATGCCTGTTGTTTTCTGAAATCCCTTGAATAATTACCTCTCTCTGCATAAGTGGTGCCACTGGAGGAAACGTATGGTTGGCCTGCAGATAAAAACTTGCTTATTCCTGAAAAAGAGGGTTTATTCAGAATAGCAGAGGGTGCTGTTGTCAACCACGACACAAACATTGTAAACAGACTGTTAATAAGAACAGGGGATCCCCAGCATCTTACTCTACGCTTTCTTCTTTCCAGGACTGTACAGGAATGCAAGCGATGACACCATCATCAAACACAGGTGAGAGATAGCTGGAATTGTAAGGATCCAGGATGCTTGTTTCTTTCTGAATATTTATTCTTGGGGTTAAATGTCAAAAGAATGCACGATGCTATTAAGAGGGAGGGCTGGAGTGAGTTATGGCTGGCCCAGTTTTGTGGCAAAGACAATGTTCTAATTCTTTTGCTTTCTGTTTTTGTAAAGTGAAGTCTGTGTAAAATTATGAGAATTCACCCAAATAATATAACTAGAAAACTTTTGCTATTAACCAATGTAACTTGAGTGTTAAAACGGATGTCATACACTTTTATAATTTCACATAAATAACTGGACATACATAAAGAAATACTGCAGATGTTTATGGCCAACTACTGATGGAAAACACGGTATTTAATTTCATGACTCATCCTCTTGTCAAATTTCTCCCCGGCAGGCTAGATAAGAAACAGATAAACAAATGCACAAGAATCCAGAGACTTTCTAAAAAGTAGTTTTACTGAAGAAAATCCTCGAAGTCATTGTGATAGAATTCCAGCAGCTAAGCAGTAGCTGCTGGAATTCTATCATAATGATTTATTAGATTTTTCCTTAGTAAAACTATTTTTTAGAAGTTTCTGGGTTCTTGTGCATTTGTTTAACTGTTGTTTTTTTTAAAAAAAATCTAATCTGCCAGGGAAAAGTTTAAGGAGAGGATGAATTGGAAAGGAAACACAAATGTTTATCAATGTCTGCCTTGCTTACAGTAAAACTATTGTTGAATTTTTGTGTATGTTTCTTCTCCCCTGCTATTCAACCTGCTAGAGAGTAGTCTCTTGGGGACAGGAATCCTGGTTTACATCTGTCTCTTATTTTGGTTTACATCTGTCTCTTATTTTGGTAACAGGATGATCTGGTGTTAGGTTATTTTCCTTTGGCTGGGCAAAAAATAACTCTCAAAGCTATCATCCTGAACCATGTAAATGAAGTTATATGTGTTTTCCCCTTGACTACAGGATAGACTCCAGTGATTCTCCTTGGCTTTCAAATACATGGAAATCCACATCTGGTTCCAAGAATTACAGTACCAGCAGCAGCCTCAGTAGCCAACTTCTGTGGATGGAATCCAAAGACAGCCAAGAATTCCACAAATCTAGTATACATTTTTTTCTCCTTCATTCATGGCCCAGTTGAAAGTCTTGTTTCTATCTTTATTATAGTTCACTGCCTTTTAATTAACCTTGTGGGGGTAGTTTATGGAGGTCCAGATAAAATCAAAGAATGTGCATACAAAATTCAAGAAAAGCAAGATAAAGCCAGTAATAGGTTTAGTGTGCAAGGCAAATTACCTTTTATATGACTTGGGTAACTCTTTTATACAACACTTCATGCAAAAGATGGCCTATTGGAACTCAATCTAGAACAGGACTGGGGAGCTAAACCTTGCAGAAGCTGTGGCCTTCTTTCCAGCATGCTACCCCAATGGGCTGGATGCTGTCCAGGGTATAGGAAAAGTATCTTCCTCTGTTTTTCTTGCGTAATCCCTCAAAGTGGAGGAAGGAGATCCTTTCTCCAAAAAGGAGATGGAAGAGGTTGGAAATGCACATCCTGTGACTCCTTTTGCACCAGCATCTTCCTATAAAAATGAATAAATTGATATGTGGTTTTCAAGAAAATAAACAATATTTACATGAAGCAAATCTATTTTAATGTTTCTTCTTCCTTCTTCCTTCTTCCTTCTTCCTTCTTCCTTCTTCCTTCTTCCTTCTTCCTTCTTCCTTCTTCCTTCTTCCTTCTTCCTTCTTCCTCTTCTCCTCCTCCTCCTCCTTCTTCTTCCTCCTCCTCCTCCCCCCCTCTTTCTTCTTTCTTATGCAGTGTGAATTAGGCCTTACCAATCCTGCCAATTAGTTGTTCACTACTGTAGGGATTTGACTGTAAAGTCAGAAAATCACATGCATCTCTTTTTGCCTTTTGTGTCTTCATTGCCACAGCAGTGTCCTTTGATAGGCAGAGTCAAGGGTCACGAATCCAGACTGTTCCTTTGGTGCCCGATAGCAGCAACAGTAGCCCATATGGAGCTTTCCGCATGAACCTTCCCGCAAAAGATCTCAAGGCCTTCTACAGTTCTTTGCCATACCTTTCCAATCCTAACCTAAAAAGTATGGCGTTAACACAAGCTGGTGAGCTCATGTCTCATGGCAGCCAGAACCTGAGGACTGATCGTGCTAGTGGCCAAGGAAGAACACAACAAGGGCCATGGAAGGCAGCTGGTTCCCTGTCTCCAAATCGTACCATCAGAGGATCCTGGGTCAAATATGACAAAAAGGGTAAGGCAAAGCCCCTTCCCCAAATAAGTGAACATGTAACTAAGCTTTATTAAAAGCTTCTTTGAAAGAAACCAAAGTTGATATCCATCACTTCCTCTATAAACTATAATGATGGAATATACAAATTCCGCAAATGAATAAACATTAAAAAAAAAAAAAAAAAAAGCAGTCCAGATTTTGCAAGTTCAGATTCAGGAGATGATCCCAGATTCTAAAATGTATCTCTCTCCATCATTTCATGTCATGTAGGGTTTTATATACGGTTAACATCATTTTTAATCTAGAGACTTAATGCTACAGTATTACCTCATGGAAGACTTGCTGCAGCCCAAAATAAGCCTTAATGGTCTTTTTCTGTATCCTGTCAGGCTCTACAATATCATTTTTGAGGTGTAATGACCAGAAATGTCATTCCGGCTGCAATCTTGTCATAGTATTATAGAAGGCCAGTTATCTCAATTTCCTTCTTAAGGATTCCTAGAGTGAAATGGACTTGTTTCCTTCCCCACCAAGGCTATTGAATTGTCATCTGGAGTTACTTCTACACCATAACTCCAAGACCTTTTTGGTGACCAATCACTGTTGCCACCTTAGATTCCATTAGTATGCATCTGAAATTGAGTTTTCTCTCTCTCAAATGTCCGTGACTTTGCATTGCATTGTACTAATCAGCCATTTTCAATCCCTTTGGGAGCTCTCTGCATTCTTTCTCTTCTCTTTTACTGCCCCAAATAAGTTAATATCATCTGCAACGTAATTATTTCAGCTATCCAAGTCCAAACAAGTGAAAAAGCTTTGGTGCCAATGCAGATCTTTGTGGAAGGGATGCAGTGGTGGGTTTCAAAAATTGTTCGAACCTACTCTGTGGATGTGGCCTCCTTTGTGGGAGTGGCTTGCCACCCATGTGACCGGATAGGAGTGGCTTGCCGCCCATGTGACCGGATATAAAGATGCCGACGACACTTGTCAGAACCACCTTAAATTACCTCACACACAGCACTGGCATGCATAAGAATATGATGTAAACTTGTTTTTTAAAAGGCATCTTTGGTTTGCATTAAAACAACTTCAACACACGCAATGTTCTGATTGCACCACAAACGCAATAGTCATCCTTACCTTTCACAGAGGCACTGAGTTTTATAAATATGAGCACAATAGTGCAGAATAATCATATCCAAGGACCAGTGGTGGGTTTCAAAAAATTTTGGAACCTCTTCTGTAGGTCTGGCCTGCTTTCCAGGTCCACTGGTGGAACCTCTTCTAACCAGTTCGGTAGATTTGATGAACCGGTTCTACCGAATAGGTGCGAACTGGTAGGAACCCACCTCTGGAGGGATTCCTATACACTATGCATTTCTCCATTGTGGAAATGAAGTCCTCATTATCTGCTTCCTGTCCTTTCACTTCTTGAATCAGTTACGAGTCTGTGAGAGGTCTTGTCCAACTCAAAAAGTCAGAGGTGCCTTCACTGATTGCTGCCTTCACCCACAAGATCATGAAAATGAATAAGGACATCTATCTAAATGTCAAGAGATTTCCTGCAGGTAGCCAAGGAATGGAAAAAAAAAAGAATTCTCCTTGGTTGTAGCATCTCTCCAAACTCACCCTTCCTCTTTGCAAGGGGACTTAATTGAATTATCTCCAAAGTTCAGCTACAGATTTAATGCCATGGCTTTTGTGGAGTGTAATAGAAAGCCTCATTTGCTTGCTGCAGCTGCTAATTGCCAGGAGCGATGCAGAGCGGCGCATCCACTCTGTTAAGGACACAGCAAGGGCTGAGTTACTTGGAAATTAACTTGGCAGCTCAAAGAGCATCCCTATCTGGGGAGCCTGTTACAGCTTTGGCCTTCGTAGTCCTTTCTACCATGTCAGAGCCTTTAGCCACCAGCTGTGGTTTTATGAATCGAGGGAAGTAAGATTTGTGCACACGCAGGACCCATAAGTGTAAATGCCTACTCAGGAACATGCATTTGCTTACATGTTTGTATAGATATGATTTCTTATTTCTTATGCTCAAAATCTCCAGAGTCCTTTGGTGGAATCTTGAAATGCATACTACCTGACATTTGCAAGGAATGTGTTTGCAAGGGCTGGCTAGGCTGCCCATCTCATTACATTTCATCGAAGGCTTTTTCACCTTTATGGTGGGCCATATGCCATTTGGCTGAAGCAGCTCGTGCTCCTCCCACTGGAAAGGGCTGACTGTCACCCGGTGTGGGCTCCAAATCTTCAGTTTCATGGGCAGCAGTTTCCTCTGATTCTTCAGATCTATGACTTGGAGTATCTTCCTGGACAAGTAACAACTTCAGTATCTGGATCATCCTAGCTTCACCAATGGTCGATCATTGCAACACCATGAATTCAGGTTGATCGGACAGGCACGTACTACCATAAAAGAGCCAAGGTGGCGCAGTGGTTAAATGCAGCACTGCAAGCTACTGCTAGATCAGCAGTTCAGCGGTTCAAATCCCACCGGCTCAGGGTTGACTCAGCCTTCCATCCTTCCGAGGTGGGTAAAATGAGGACCCAGATTGTTGGGGCAATATGCTGACTCTCTGTAAACCGCTTAGAGAGGGCTGAAAGCCCTATGAAGCGGTATATAAGTCTACTGCTATTGCTATAAAAATCTCTTTCTCTTTCAGAGCTGCAACAGGTGCACAGCACACCCATGTCCCCATCTGGATTCTCAGCAGACTGGAGCAACCATAGCAGCCCAAGGAGTGTTGTCAGTTCTGGAAAGCATCAAAGAGTCCATGGTAAGAGAAGAAATGTTTGCCTCAAGGTTTGGGGCAAAGACCCCATCAGTTGAGGATATTTTGTTGGACTGGAACCCACCATTTGATTTCTAAGACATTGCCATGACTTATCTGAACTGATTTCAGTAGGATAGGAGGCTAGGCAGAGTGCTCTTCAAGCGTGACCCGACAAATGCGCGCCCGACAACAGCGCGGCAACAAAACCACGGCGATAAAACCGCGACGTTGACAGCGCACCCACCAAATCGCGCCGACAAAAGTGCGCCGACAGAAGCGCCATTACAGTTAAGGTAAGGGTTAGGGTAAGGATAAGGGTAAGGGTTAGGGTTAGGGTTAGGGTTAGGGTTAGGGTTAGGGTTAGGGTTAGGGATAGGGTTAGGTTTAGGGATAGGGTTAGGGTTAGGTTTAGGGTTAGGGTTAGGGTTTGGTTTAGGGTTAGGTTTAGGGTTAGGTTCAGGATTAGGTTTAGGATTACGGTTACGGTTACCTTTAGGGTTAGGTTTAGAGCGCGCTTCTGTCAGCGCGCTGTTGTCGGCGCGCTTCTGTGCTCATTTGTCGGTGTGATTTCAAACTCACGCTTTTCTCCCCGCGGTTTTGTCGGTGCGCTTTTGTCGAGCGCGCATTTGTCGGTGAACCCTCTTCAAGCATGATTTATAGGAAGAAGAAGCAAGACGAATATGGTGGGGACTGAGAACAATGCATTTAACATGGTCCTTGGCTCAAGTGATTGTCCTCTGCTGCTTAGTCAGGTATAATAGACACTTGGTTCTTCCAGGTGAGATCTTTTTAAACACTTAGATCCCAACAGATGTAATCTAGGCTGGCCATGCCGAGTTTCTGTCATCTTTGTGTTCACATGCAATTACTTATCCCCTTTCTGTCCCCTCTTTCCTTCTTTCCATCTGCTGAAAGAATGGCCTCCTTTTTAATATCACAAGCCTAGCTGTGGAGGCAAATAGGAGAGAAGAGAAGCAGTTAGTATTTCAGAAACCAATCTGCTCAAAGAGAAAGTCTGACATGCCCTTAATATTGTCTTCAATATTTCATTTTCCCATACACCGACTGGAAAAATGGAAGGGAATTTGTATTCCAGAGGCAAGCCGGTTACTGCGGGGGGAAGACTACTTTTTACAGAAAAGCTATTCAGAGAGAAGGCCGGTGCAATGAGCCCTATTTCTGATTGGTGCAACAGAGCCACTAACCTAGTTTTAGTTAGGGAACCTGTTCTGACCCCCTCCTCCGACATTCAATCCTGCATTGACTTCTACAAAGAGGGCCATGTGCGCAAGTAGCTTTTATAGTCTGGAGAGGAGCCTAATGACCACCAGCTGAGTGCAATCACCTCCTGTAATTGCATAATTGTTCCTGATGCTTAGTAGCTCTTTGATGGCGTGCATCCAGGAACAACTCACTGCTGGCCTCTGGCTCACTCTCCCTTGTCTCCTCCCCACTGGTCCAAGGCTCAGGTGCCTCCTGGTGGCCAACCAGTCTCTCTGCGCCCTGCTAGGAGTCGGAACCCTGTCCAGGGTCCTCCACATCCTCCAGAGCCGAGTCAGAGGGCCCCTCGCTGTCGGAGTCTGGTGGCAGCTCCAACAGCACCTGCTGGGCCACAACAGGAACCAAAATGCAAACTGAAGCCCAACTATCTTTCCAAATATTTCCCCAAAATCTGGCAATGCAGTTTTCAAGCTTAAAACAAGAGGGTTGTGCAGTGGTTAGAGTGCAGTACTGCAGGCTACTTCAGCTGACTGCTAGCTGCAGTTCGGCAGTTCAGATCTCACCAGCTCAAGGTTGACTCAGCCTTCCATCCTTCCGAGGTGGGTAAAATGAGGACCCAAATTGTTGGGGGCAATATGCTGACTCTGTAAACCGCTTAGAGAGGGCTAAAAGCCCTATGAAGCGGTATATAAGTCTAAGTGCTATTGCTATTTTTTTAAAAATCCCTTGATATTGCAAGATGATGTACCATAATCTATATGTTACAACAGTTAACTTTATTTCTAAGTTACCCAGTAACTGATGTTAGTTTTAACAACATTGATTAATGCTTTGTTCTAGAAATTTGGGATGTGTAATGTATATGTGTGCCTGAGTATGGGATAAGAAAATGCATATATGCATGATAGCTTAGTCTAGTGATTAAGACATTAGGATAAAAACTGGGAGAATGTGAATTCTAGTTCCACCTTAGCCATGAAAGCCAACTGGGCAATCATGGGCCAATTACCAGGAGGGTGTGAGTTCTAGTCTGCCTTAGGCAAAAGAAGGTGGCTGGGTGACCCTGGCCCAGTTACTCTCTCTCTGGCCACCTCACCTCATAGGCTCGGTGTTGTGGGATTTGTAGGAGGAAGGAGGAGTGTCAGATATATTCTACATCTTAAATTGTTTATTAAAAAAATAAATAAAGGCAGGATATAAAAAAAACAAATCACTATTTTAAAACGAAGCTTTAAAAAAACTTTTACAGACATGACAAGCCAAATCTAAGTGGGGGGAAAAAATTGTAAAGAAAAGTCATATTTGGCACACTTCTATTTTTCCTACTGTTTATCTCTGACTTTGGCGCTTTGCAATCTGATTTAAAAATTCTGAAAATATGCAAAGCTGTTGGCTAGTCCAGGTAACGATATTGTGGTGGGATTGGTTTGGTAGACTTTTAAAATAATGCCATCTCATTTCTTGTTTTTGTAAGCGTTCTTCTTATTGGGTTCATGCGTCTAAGCTGATGCCCATCTCTCTCTTTCTATTCCAGTAGAGAGCAGCAGAGTATCACTGGATATTCATTGAAACCTCAGATTTTCCCCAAATTCTTTTTTAAATAGGAGGGTCATCTTTGATCCAGCTGGAAATATTTTAATAGAAAGGGGTGATAGGGTTCCCCCCACCCCCCTCTTTCATTCTTCTTTTGGAGGTGGGGAGAGGAGGGAGAAATCATTTAAAACTCAGAATCATCAAATGCATTTATTTATTCTGGTACCCTGGATTCTTTATGACCATATCGCGATATGATTTTGCCTGTAGAGAAACGG
The DNA here is from genome assembly GCF_051295495.1 of Thamnophis sirtalis. Lineage (NCBI taxonomy): Eukaryota > Metazoa > Chordata > Lepidosauria > Squamata > Natricidae > Thamnophis > Thamnophis sirtalis. Next base: position 86,782,741 of record NW_028261382.1, read on the forward strand.
CTTTTTCTATTATGATTTATCATCCCTCAATAAATGCTGAAAACCGAAACTGAGCATTGCAGTGGGGAAAAAAAATTGAGGACAGGAGAGCTAATCTCTGTGGTGCCCCAAGCTTATGTTTATTTTGCTTAATGGCTAATTCTGGACTGCCGCAGGGAACTTGCTTTTCCTCTGAGTCTTTGACAGCATATGTGAGAGAATATGAAAGCAGCCTCTATTCTTTTACCTCATTCTCAGATTGTTTTTGTGCTACTTTTATTGTTGCAAGATGATCAAGAACTCTTCCTTCCTTCCTTCCTTCCTTCATTCCTTCCTTCCTCCCTCCCTCCCTCCCTCCCTCCCGCCCTCCTTCCTTCCTTCCTTCCATCCATCCATCCATCTATCCATCCATCCATCCATCCATCCATCCATCCATCCATCCATCCATCCATCCATCCATCCATTGCAGTGGTGGGTTTCAAAAATTGTTGGAACCTATTCTGTGGGTGTGGCATCCTTTGTGGGAGTGGCTTGTCGCCCATGTGACCAGATGGGAGTGGCTTGCCGCCCATGTGACCGGATATGAAATTATGAATTAGTACTTAGGTCGGTCCAAGTAGCTATTCAGAAACTCTGGCATTGAAGTATGCAAGTCTTAAAGCTGTCAAGTTACAAGATCCTTGCCAGTGGTGGGTTTCAAAAAATTTTGGAACCTCTTCTGTAGGTGTGGCCTGCTTTCCGGGTCCACTATTGGAACCTCTTCTAACCGGTTCGGTAGATTTGACGAACCGGTTCTACTGAATAGGTGTGAACTGGTAGGAACCCACCTCTGATCCATTGCCTCTCTTGCTGCCTTCTGCTATCTGATTGGAAAAAGTCCCCAAGAACGATGCTCATTCAATGAAAATATAGAAAGCAAAGGTGAATGAAGAACAATAGGTAGTTAATTGTACATGATATCTACCTACCGGTATATCCCTGTAGAAGTGCGTTAAATAAGTGCCAATGTTTTGGAGGCCATCCACGAGAATCAGTTCTCCAGATGGGAGGGAATGAATGAATGAATGAATGAATGAATGAATGAATGAAGGAAGGAAGGAAGGAAGGAAGGAAGGAAGGAAGGAAGGAAGGATTGATTTCCTTTTCTACCTACAGCAAAAGAAAAAGACCAGGAAAGAAAAATTCCATGGAATTGTTGAATGGCTCTAAATGCAAATCTTGTATGCTTGCAAAAAAAAACCAAGGTCTCCCCCTCTTTAATATTTGTTGAACTCTGTTGTTTAAATACTTTCCCAATTCTCAATAGTTCATCTTTAAAGAGCTCTAAAAGTGAAGGTAAGACTATTAGATACTATTTGAACAGTGTGTTTATCTAGCCTGCTCTGGTGCTAAATATATGCAACGCCTTGTGTACTTCTGTGCTTTGCTGCCATTGCTTTATTATGGGATTCTCACTGCCAGATGAGTCTTGAGCCGACAAGCTGACTCCCCAACCAAGAGGCCACTTGGAAGCCCTTTCAAATGCTTAATGAGGCACCAGCATTACTACAGATGAGGATTTTCCTTGTAATCTATGTACAAGTCCTCCAACACACCTTTCCCTGTGTCCATAGATCCTTCTTGGTTATTCATGAAGTAGTGTCTGCAATGAATAGTCAATCTGGCCAAATTGGACCTTCTGGGAGAAAGGATTTAATGGTGTGACTCACAAAAGAGCTTTACCAATGGTTGTGATCAGAGGTGGTGTTCAGCTGGTTCTGACCAGTTCTAGTGAATCAGTAGCAGAAATTTTGAGTAGTTCAGAGAACCGGCAAACACCACCTCTGACTGGCCCCACCTCTGATCTATTTACTGTCTCCCGAGTCCCAGCTGATCGGCTGGGTCTTCTTCTGTTGCCCTGCACAGGAGAACGGAGCTGGAAAGCAGATTAGTGGGGTGGGGAGGGAATGGGGATTTTGCAGTATCCTTCCCCTGCCATGTCCACCAAGCCACGCCCACCAAGCCACATCACGCCCACCAAACCACGCCCACAGAACTGGTAGTAAAAATTTTTTAATCCCACCACTGATTGTGATGCTGGTTTGTATTATGTGTGCTCTTAGAGCAGTGGTCTCCAACCTTAGCAACTTTAAGACCTGTGGACTTCAACTCCCAGAGTTCCTCAGCCAGCTTTGCTGGCTGAGGAACTCTGGGAGTTGAAGTCCACAAGTCTTAAAGTTGCCAAGGTTGGAGACCACTGTCTTAGAGCACACAAATGCCCTGATGAAAAGCTGATTTATATTTCCAGGACAATCAAGCAATAAAGCTTTCCTTGAAATTTACTACATCAGATTGCAGGCAGTGTGGTGTAATGGTTAAGATACTGGAGTGGGAATGGAGAGTCCCAGTTCTCATCCCACCTTAGGCAGGGAAGCCAACTGGGTGACTTTGGGCTAGTCCCTCTCTTTCAGCCACAGACTGGAAAGGGAATATACCTGTTTGTCCATTCATCCATCCATCCATGAAGAAGATAGTGATAAATCCAAATGATGTTTCAGATGCATTTAAGGGTAAGATCCAAAGAGTCAATCAGGATAATTATGTGATCAAATGAGAGATTCCTAAATCAAGAAGAATTATAGAAGCTCCAAAATTGTGTTGAAAAGTTAAAACAAAGCTGGTGAACCTTCCCTAGAGGCACCCACGAGGCCATTACAAAAAGGGGAGCTACACTTTTACGGGCTCACTAATGCAATGAGCAGATTAAAAAGGTCTCTGTTGATGAGTTCCAAGGGCAGCCAGCAAGAGAGGAAATGGCTTCTTTGAGTAATCAGGTGCCAAATCAAAATCTCAGCCAGAAGCAGCAGAATGAACCAAATCACTACTTTAATACTAGCTGCATTCCTGAAAGCATGAAGCCATGTGGCTTCACACACGTCATTTAGCGTATATTAAATTTTATTTCCTTCTGCTGATAAGCAAGCTAAGAAAATGTCTCAGGCTTGTATTCACAAATGTATTTCCTTAGAAGGTATAGACCAGTGTTTCTCAACCTTGGCGACTTTAAGTCCTGTGGACTTCAACTCCCAGAATTCCCCAGCCAGCTGTGCTGGCTGGGGGATTCTGGGAGTTGAAGTCCACAGAACTTAAAGTCGTCAAGGTTGAGAAACACTGGTATAGACGACTGTTTTTTCTTGGGAAAGAAACACTCAAGAGGACAAAAGGATAGAATCCATAGTTTGGAAAGGCCACTGGAGAAGACCTTCTTCTGCATTATCTTCCGCAGATAATACAAATTAGCCGGTGACCAGGAGGGCCTTTGCATATCTAATTGGCCAGTCAGGTTCATAATAAGAAAGGCAATCTCTTAGATACTTGGCCATCGAGTCGTTTAACTTCAAAGATTAATACTGGATTGAATAATGCTTTGGAAGAACTGATAAAGTTGTGGAAATCTTTTATTGTGGCATACAGGATCCCATATCTTGCATATCTTGCTCTTGCTAGCAGCCTATCTGCTATGTCTTTCATCACTTGAAATCCCTTACATTTTTCAAAGGGAGTGTAGGAAGTTATCACCCAGCCCTCTCCCGGAAAAATGAAATATCCTAGGAAATATTGAAAAGGCAGAATATTTCTCTGGATGTGAAAAGGAAGAAACATGTTTTAAAAGACAGAATAGCTCCCTGTAGCTTCCTGCCCATCCCTACTTTGTCAATGGGCCATTAACTCTCCCCTTCAGCTCCAGGGGGAAGGGATTAAGGCATGATAATATTGGCCCTTTACCCAACTCGCCACATGGCATCTGAGAACTCAACCAAACCTGGATTCAAAACGCAGCCTAGAGAGTTGCCCCTGCATGGACCCATGGGAGTCTGACAACCAATCAGAACACAAGCTCAAGATCAAAGGCCAGAGAGGGCATAAAACCAGGGACTCAGCATCTCAGTCCCTTCCTTCTCTTCTTCTCCACCAACATTGAAGCATGTGATCCCCTTTTCTGTTCAGGGCTCAAGCCATGTGGTCCTGTCCACCAATAAACCATCTTTCCAAGCAGCCTCCATGTCTCCAGTGTCTTTTTCCCCACTTGGAGCCAAACCCAGAAGGACATTTCTTTCATCAGGAGAACATGTTTGTTTGTTTGTTTGTTTGTTTGTTTGTTTGTTTGTTTATTTATTTATTTATTTATTTATTAAATCTAGAAACTGCCCATCTCCATCTCAAGAGCATATGTTGCCATAATAGTTGCGGACAATCAGTTTCCAAAATCATTTCAACCTCCCTATTGTGTTTAGTTTATGGAGTCCTCCACGAGTCAATTTCTCTTTCACTTTGATCTGTTTAATTCTGCTCTTTATGATTCCACTTGTTCAGGTTGTATTGTTGACGTTACTGCTGTTTTTTCTTTTTGAATTTATAACCTGGGGCAAATCACTGCCAGAGAACCCAAGAAACATCTCAAATTCAGTCTGCTTCTTTAGGAACTACTGGGAAAGCTCCAGTCTGAATTTTGGGAGGACAGCTAACTGTGTGAACAAGTGCTGAGCCTAGATGGCCTCCAATTTCTAAAGCAGCGGTCACCAACTGGTGGTCCAAGGACCACTCGTGGTCTGCGAGAAAATGTTGGTGGTCTGCAGAAAAATTATTCACATTTTTTATATTGCACTAAATCAGAGGTCCTCAAACTACGCCCCCCCGGGCCCGATACGTACAATGAATGTTTGTGTTGCTGCAGAGAGTCTTCCCCTCCGGGGTCTTTTTCTATGAGTTGGAGGGGAGCAGAAATTCCGTCTTGGGGTCTACTTCAGCCTCCTAGTGCAGGGCTTTGGGCGAAGGCTGGAGGGAAGTCCCACTGATGGAGAAGAGCCGGAGGAGCTTGTTCCAGTGGGACTGTATCATGGCCTGGAACTGGCTGACCATCTCAACCTGCTGAGCTTCCAGGTACCTGGCCTTACACTCCTGCAGGTCTTCCCTCTGCTTGGAAAATCTATGCTCATAGTCCTCAGTGATGGGCTTCTGCTGAGTCTCCTTCTCAGTCAGATCCAATTTGAACCGACCCAGCTGTTTTGCCAAGTCTTTCTCATGGTGGCTGGCTAGCTCCAACAACTGTTTCCTGTTGGAGCCCTAAGGACTCCAGGTGGGCAGGCGAGGAGTGGTTAGGAGAGGAGGGATGAGTAGAGGCTGGCGAGGTGCCCCTCAACATGAGTGACATTGAGTTGGCCACGCCCACCCAATCACAGGGCCACCTAGCCATGCCCCACCGAGCCAGTCATTAGGCAGATCATATTAGTGGTCTGAGGGGTTTAAAATTATGAATTGAGTGGTCCTTGAGATCCAAAAGGTTCTAAAGTATGCTCCAAACTCCCCAATGGAGAACATGGTCCGACATTGTCATTGGTGCAGACTTCTATCATCAATCTGCTTCTTTCTTCTCCAGCAAAACTGGCATGGCTTTCCCACGACCTTGTCTGTTTAAGAGACCAATAGAAAGATAGGCAGAGAAGACAGCAACAATTAACACCAATTTGAGAAATTACTCAGGGGACGGCACCAGGGTGTTGCACGTGGGCTGGGCAGGTAATGAAGCATCTGTGGTCAGCATCTGGTGTAGAGTAGCCAAGGGAATATCTCCTCTCGGTGCCTTCTAAAACAGGGATAACAGAAATGGTGGCAACACACCTTAATTGACGTGTAGGAGTGCTAATTAAAGCAGTTTAAAAATGCATGTGTGATTTCAGCCTAAATGTCAGAAGCAAAGAAAATCTTCTCAAGGCACGACTCACGTGCTTTCCTTATGTTTCCTTCGGTTTAAAACTGGATTGGCACCAGTTACTTGCTGAAGTCCAGAGCTGAACACATAATACACATAATGGTCTGAAGGGAGAGTCTTCTGGCTTAAAAAAAATCAAGGAAAGTACTGTATTTGCCTTAGCAAACAAGCAAACAAGGACAATAAGTTATAGCCTGTACTATGTGACAGGATCCATTTCTTGAGCCTCCATGGGCAACCTCACTAGAACTGTGATCTACAGAAGACACCTAATTGTAGAAACCAGCTTGTGAGAAACGCTGTAAAAGTGTCATGACTTTAATCTTCCCCCCATCGCTGCAGGAAAAGATTTGCCTATCATTTTGTCCAAGACTCAGTTGCCGTTTATTTGGATCTCTCCTCTTCTTTCTTTCTGATGGACTCATAAAGTGTATCCTAATCTGGATTGGATCTAGCCACCCAGAGGGGCTTTGGGTAGCTATTTAATGAGACTTTCAGGGGAAACATGTTTGCAATTTTCTACAAGTTGACTCATCTCTTGTTTGCTGGAGATGGGAAGGAAGCAAACCAACTCATGCGTGGCACGACAAAACCGCGCTATGCAAAATAGCGGAGATTAAATCGCGTCGCTAAAGCCACGATGTCATCACCGCACGTCATCACCGCTGCGACAACAGCGCGGCGACAGAAGGGCGTTCTACATGCTTTGTTCTTTGCCTCCAAAGGTAGCCCTCCTCCTCCAGCTGAGAGCGGCAGCGGGCACGGGGCAAAGCGGGCTGCCCAGCAGCAGCAGCCCGCGGGAAGGGTCCAGCACAGCCGTGGGGGGCAGCAGGAAGCCTGCGAGGGGCCCGAGTGGGGCCGCCGCCGGCGGAGGACGCAGCAGCAGCAGCGGCTGAGGCTCTCCCGGGGCCGGCGAAGCGGGCTTGCCCGGCGGAGGCAGGCTGCCCTCTTCTTCCTCAACAACATCTCCTTGGACGGGTGGCCGCCGCCGCCGGGCAAGCCCACTTCGCCGGCCCCGGGAGAGCCTCAGCCGCCGCCCACCCTGCCTCTTCCTCCGGGGGAGGCGCCGGCGCCGGTGGCTGCCCATCCAAGGATAAGGGCATCGCGGTTTTGTGGTGGAACCCAATTCATGTGCTTATCCAATGATTGTGTGTGTTTGTGTGTGTGTTTGTTTGTTTGTACATTTCCCCAAACAATGTTGTTATTATTGTATTTGGTCCTGTATTGTTACTTTTCCCCAAAAAACTCTTTTAAGCCATTGTGCACTGCTCAATGATTTCGATCATTTTGGTAAGGTGCATTAAAAGAGCCAAGGTGGCGCAGTGGTTAAAAGCAGCACTGCAGGCTACTGCTAGATCAGCAGGTCAGCGGTTCAAATCTCACCGGCTCAGGGTTGACTCAGCCTTCCATCCTTCCGAGGTGGGTAAAATGAGGACCCAGATTGTTGGGGGCAATATGCTGACTCTCTGTAAACCGCTTAGAGAGGCCTGAAAGGCCTATGAAGCGGTATATAAGTCCACTGCTATTGCTATTGCTATTATACATAAATGTAATAGTAATAATTTAAAGGGACTAAAGTGGAAGGATTTGGTTTGGCTAATTGCTTGAGCCAGTTGTCCAATATGGATAAAGTGCAGATGGTGGGAAAGTTGACATTCGTTGATCTTTTCTCCCCTCTTTATGTTCCTTCTTAGGGAGAGCCAAAAAGGTGCTAAAAACTTACAGCTCGTCCAAGTTCTCACTGTGCAGTTCACAAAATGGCCCTTCACTGCCACCGCCTCCTCCTATCCCACCCGGTTTTCAAGCTCTCCAAGATTCCAGCGCCAAGCAAGAGTAAGATGGGATATTGAATATTTTGGTTGTTTATCTTAATCTCAGAGCCTCTTTCTGCAGCCTCCTTCTACCTGGTGCACAAGATGAAGTTGATGTAAACCTCTGAGATGCTGGATGATTTGAGACTGAAGCAGTGTAGAAACTCAGCAATAAACAAATACTCTGAGACAGGATCCTAAATGTTATTGATTGAATTTTTAAACCAAGCACCAAAATTAATATTAAAAAAAAACACACCTTGAATTCAGTTAAGATATCAATAGAAATGAACGTATGTAGATCAGGATTAAATTATGGAATCTTTGGAGGTCTCTGAAGTTGGTGGTTTGCTTGCAGGTGTTTCATTACCTGCCTAGGAAACATCATCGGTGCAAGTGAATGTGGAGTTAGTTTCTTGCATATACAATGGCTTGCCCTGCCAGTGTTGTTGAGGGCGTGGTTTTCTCCTTGGTAAGGAGGAGGAGCTAATCAAGGAGAAACCCACATCCCCACCAACATGGGCAGTGCAAGCTACTGTACGTACAAACCTGTTCTGACCCCCCCTTCTCCATCCAGGAACAAAAGCCAAAAGCCATGTAACTAAAAAGGTTTCTTTTAATCAGGCAAGACTCTCATTGGCTGCAAGCCACATAAACAAAGAGATAAGCACTCTGGCAGCAAGTCCTACAAAGCTTGGCAGCAATGCCCACAAACTCTGGCAGCAATCCAGCCTGCCAAGTTTGTTTCTGGTTAGTCCTTAACGTGAACGTTGACTTCTGCAAAAGGGCGTGGCACAAGCAGTCTCTTTTATAATCAGGAGAGGATCTTAATAAGCATCAACTGAGTGTAATCCTCTCCTATGATTACGCAGTTGTTCCTTCCTCCGAGTAGCCCTTCGACGGCGTGCATCCCGAAACAACTCACAAGTGTTTTCCTGATCACTCCCTCTGATCCAAGGCTCCAGCGCTATCTGGTGGCCAACCAGTCTCTCCTTGCCCTGCTCGGAGTCGGCACCCTGTCCAGGGTCCTCCACTTCCTCCAGGCCCGACTCATAAGACCCCTCGCTGTCGGAGTCTGGCGGCAGCTCCAACGGCACCTGCCGGGCCACAACACAAACCCCACACTCACTAGCCCTGATGATGTTCCCTAGTTTGGTAATGAAACATCTATATGCAAAGAACCAAGCTCTGAGCAAGGGGGTTGGAAGACTTCCAACTCTGTTATTTTGTTAATAACTTTGTTAAAAGAGCACTCAGAAGTCATCATTTAAAAAAAAACACTTCCCTCAGTTAAAGTTAAGCTAACAACTGATAACCCAATACTTCACTTGTTTTAAATGAAGACAGTTCAGGTGAGAACGAACAAGATGGTGGTTGGCTTGCAACCCCCTGCAGAATAGGGTCTCTTCTGCTTCTCCTCTAACTTTTGATAAAGAGCCACCTTGCAGAAAACTCAGAGTTCACCCTTCGCTGACTCATCTTCTGGTTGTGCCAGATAGTAGTATAAATTGCCTGCTCCTTCCTCTGGCACCAAGTAGGCAAATCTACATACTTTGCATATTATTCAGAGGCACCCTTATGATGGATCATCAGGATGGCAGGAACAAATGTGGCTGGGAAATGAATCCCAACTATCCTGTCTCCCTATTTTGCACTTAAAAAGCTACAAATCATAGGATGATTCCCTGCCTGGCTAGAAGGGAGCATTTCTCATTGAAGGGGGGCAGGCCTCTGTACAAGTGCCCAGCTATTTAAGTAAATGGGCAATTATCATTCCAGGCAAGTAAATCAATCCATTAGTGAAATATCAGCTGACTCCATCCTTTTTTTTTTTTTTTTTTGCTGCCCCTTTGAATCCCACATTTACGTAGAGAAAAACGTTGTCCTTGGATCTTGCAGGAAATAATTTTGGTGTCATTTTAAATTTATGGGCAATTACACAATAATTGACTGCTCTATTGAAAATTCATTTGGTAGGAAAGGAGAGCAGAGAAGAGTTTGTGTAACAGGAGTGGGTGAAGTACATTTCCTGAGGCTTCTCCTTTCTTTAGCATGTCCCAAATGTCTCTTTCTGGTCATGGAGAAGAAAAGATTGGTCTTTCCACCCACTTCGGATGACCCCAAGGTTACAGATACACTCAAATAAGAAAAATTTCATATAAAACTCTTGCTTCTTTTGTTCAGCAGGCAAGATACAGCATATTTGCTTGCCAAAAAGGCTGCTTGAGCATGGAGCTAAACTCTGAGCCCATGGATGAATCTCAATGTCTATGCATCTGGTTAGGATTAGATAGGTTAAACGGAATAAGTCTACATGATGTTACATCTTGCTTCTCTATTTACAAGGCATGGTATCTGTCTTACATATGTAGATTCTGTGATGGCCCTTTCTTTCTTTCTTTCTTTCTTTCTTTCTTTCTTTCTTTCTTTCTTTCCTTCCTTCCTTCCTTCCTTCCTTCTTTTCTTCTCCTCCTCCTTCCTCGTCCTCTTCTTCCTCTTCCTTCTCCTCCTTCCTTCTCCCCATTCTCGAACTCAATTTTTCTTCCCCTACCATAGATTTGGACCCACTCTAATCAATCTTGAGAGTTAGTGTGCTGATAAACAGATGGAGAAATGGACAGAATCCTGAACCTCTTTACATAACATATTTTCATCTTTTAGACATAGTCATGTAATTACCAAGAGTCTAGCTCAATTCATAGGAAGCTTCATCTACTGTACTTTTAACTGCAACAGGTGGAATGGGAAGTTCAGAAGGGGCCTTTCTTCTTAGTTTATCAGTATGTAAAGGAGACAGTAGAATATTTGTATTTTCAGACTTGCAAGATTTTGTTAACGTAACTTTAGAATACAGTTATCAGGCCCAAACCCAAAGACAACAGTGAAATCTATCAACTCCATTCCTTTATTAGCCTACTTCTAATGGCAGAATGTTGTCAAACTGAGGCTATGACTTTCTACCCTAACAGATATTATTAGGGTGGATGGACTAGAAGACGGTTCCACCACAAATGCGTGAACGACAAAAATGCGCCTGACTAAACCGCGGTGACAAAACGGCGCCGACAAAACCGCACGACAAATGAGTGACGAATGAGCCCTGAAGCACGCCGACAACAGTGCGCCGACAGAAGCACGCTGTAACCTAATCCTAACCCTAACCCTAACCCTAACCCTAACCCTAACCCTAACCCTAACCCTAACCCTAACCCTAACCCTAACCCTAACCCTAACCCTAACCCTAACCCTAACCCTAAACCTTACCTTAACTTAAATCACGCTTCTGTCGGCGCGCTGTTGTCGGCGCGCTGTTGTCGACGCGCTGTTGTCGACGCGCTTTTGACATCGCGGTTTTAGCGCCGTGGTTTTGTTGGTGCGCTTATGACGTTCGCACTTTTGTCGGGTCACGCTAGAAGGGTTCCACCACCTCCAAAGTCCCTTCTAACTCTGTTATTTTGTTATAAAATAGATTGAATGATGGGATTGCCTTTTTTAAAAAAAAATTCTACTCACTAAGACATAATCTTAGGAATTTGGGTAGCGTTGGATACAAGAAACTAAAAACTAAACTTCTAATATACGGAAATGGTACATGAACAGACGTATCACAGCCCATTTTGATTGCTCCTCTCTCTAAAACTGTCTAGAGGATTTTTAGAAGGGAACATACTGCTGCCTCTTAGTGACTCTGCCCTATCTCCTCTGGTTTTCTCGCACTACAGCATTTTTTTCGCAGAGAGGAAATGCAGTTATTTAATTTTATTTATTGATTTAAACATCTTTCTAAGTCACTTATGGTTAGAATAAACCCTTTCTGATGTACCAAGTAAAAATATAAAGCATGAGTTAAGCCATTACGTAAAATCCAATTGAAGCATCCATATAATGTTGCTAAACTCAAGACAAGCAACAAATATCCAGGGACGGGAGAGAGAGAGAGAGAGAGAGAGAGAGAGAGAGAGAGGGAGGGAGGGAGGGAGGGAGGGAGGGAGGGAGGGAGGGAGAGGGAGAGGGAGAGGGAGAGGGAGAGGGAGAGGGAGAGAGGGAGAGAGAGAGAGAGAGAGAGAGAGAGAGAGAAATGTCTTAAGGACAAAGCAGACACATTTTAATTTCCTCTAAGAATTGTCTTGTTGAGTGGATATCTGTGTGATGTCCCTTGGAATGTAAGTTGGCAGCTGTAGCTGAAATTTGAGTGGGTGTTGTGCTGTCTAGCGTGCCTGGCTCAACTAAGTGGTATATTGGTTTGGTTTTGATAGAACAAGTGGATGACTTCTAGATAATGACAGCAGCCTGGTAGCGTCTGTGCTGCTTGAATGATCTTCGCTATCTCTGCCCATTATTATGGGAGCTAGCAAGAGGCTGACTTTAAAACTAATCAAGGAGAGAACTAACTTAGAACCAAGAACAAATTTCCTGACAGTTAGAACAATTAATCAATGGAACAGCTCATCTCCAAAAGGTTGTGAATTCTCCAACACGGGAAGTTTTTAAGAAAGATTGCACAATCATTTGTCTGAAATGGTATGGGGTTTCCTGCCTGAGCAGAGGGTTGGACTAGAAGACCTCCAAGGTCCCTTCCAACTATTCTATTCTATTCTATTCTATTCTACTCTACTCTACTCTACTCTACTCTACTCTACTCTACTCTACTCTACTCTACTCTACTCTACTGAGCCAAGGTGGCACAGTGGTTAAATGCAGCTCTGCAGGCTACTTCAGCTGACTGCAGTTCTGCAGTTCGGCTGTTCAAATCTCACCAGCTCAGGGTTGACTCAGCCTTCCATCCTTCCGAGGTGGGCAAAATGAGGACCCGGATTGTTGGGGGCAATATGCTGACTCTGTAAACCGCTTAGAGAGGGCTGAAAGCCCTATGAAGCGGTATATAAGTCTAACTGCTATTGCTATTGCTACTCTATTATATTCTATTCCTTCTGAGATCTACTCCTGTGTGATTTAAATGAAACACATAAACGAGTAAGTAACATTTTTAGTTCTTTGAGAATAACAGTAGCAACACCTGGAAGTTTTTATCGGACACTGAACTGAAGTTCACACAGGAATGCTATTTTTAAGGTGCTTGTTTCAGGTTTGTGTAAGGTGACAGGCACAATGTACTGACACGCAAGGGACAATGGCTGTTGCTAACTTTGCCTGCTCTTTGGGCGGGGGGGAGAGGTAGAGAGAAAGGCTGAGGGACAGCTTTGCAAGTGATGGTGCAGCTCCTGACGTGGAAACGGGCATTCTTCCGGTTCTGAAATCACTCACAGCTTCTGGCAGACTTGTAAAAGTCTTCAGTTCAGGAAATCTGCTAAAAATATGTAATTGGGCCAAGGAGGTGAGAATGGTAGGCTGGGCTCACTGTCAGAGGCTTGCTACCTAGCTTGATCTGCTGGGGAGGAGAAAGGGGTCCCTGCGGATTTCACTCCGCTAGTCACTGTCAATTCTAGGGGTCAGTGCTCATCTCCATTTCGAGGCCATTGAGCCAGTACTGTCTAAAGAAATTTCTGCAGTCATGTGGCCAGTCCCAGAGCTCTGTTTCCCATCCCATCAAAGTGGTACCTATTTATCTACTTGCATTTGCATGCTTTCAAACTGCTAGGTTGGCAGAAGCTGGGTGAAGTAATGGGAGCTCACCCCATCATGCGGTGCTCGGGTCTCGAACCTGGGCAGTTGGCTTTCCAGCTGAGAAAACCAGCATCTTAACCACTGAGACCCCATGCTGCCCCTGAGGAGGAGAAAAGGGGTGGGAAATTTTTTTCGCATTTCTAAGTTCTGATGGCATGGAATCCGGTGTGACCCGTCAAAACCGCGCTCGACTAAGCCGCGCCCAATTAAACCGCGTCGCTGACATCATCAACAGGGCGACAACAGCCAGCGCGGAGAAAGAAGGGCGCTTTAAATAGCGCTTTGAAAGCAAGCCGATTCAACTTAAGGTAAGGGTTAGGTTTAGGGTTAGGTTTAGGGTTAGGTTTAGGGTTAGGTTTAGGGTTAGTTTAAGGGTTAGGGTTAGGTTTAGGGTTAGGTTAAGGGTTAGGTTAAAGGTTAGGTTTAGGGTTAGGTTTAGGATTAGGTTTAGGGGGGTTAGGTTTAGATTTAGGGGTTAATTTTAGGTTTAGGGTTTACAGCGTGCTTCTGTCTCAGCGCTGTTGTTGCCCTGTTGATGATGTCAGCTACGCGGTTTAGTCGGACGCGGTTTAGTTGAGCACGGTTTTGTGGTGGAACCGGAATCAGGAGAGGCAAATAGAACTCTTGGGTGCCAGCAGCATCTCCCTTGGGCCTCCCAGGTTCCTTCCTTGCTAGCCTCAAACATTGCCCTCATTTCCAAGAATGTTCGAACCTACTCTGTTCTACCGAATAGGTGCGAACTGGTAGGAACCCACCTCTGTGCTGGATGTAAAACTGGTGGAAATGCTAGCCCCCCCCCCCCAAGGCTTTATCTGCAAATCTCTCTGCTTGTCTAACAAAAAAGAGAAGATTAAGTTATGTGGTGTGAGACAGGAAGATCTTTCTTTTTGGGAAGAAGCATTAAGCACACCCTAACCAGACTACCTCCTAGTACAAAGTTCAAAGTTCAGTAATAAGAGTTTATGGGGTAATGGGCATAAATGGTACATGGGTCTTTCCTAATAGGCCATGTTCACCATAACAATAGCATTAAGGTTTAACTGCTCCATAGAGCTTTATTGAACTCTCTGGGTGGTTTACAATGTCAAAGCACTATTTGCATATTGCCTCCAACACTCTGGATCTACATTTTAATGACCTCAGAAGGATCCGTCTGAGTAACCTCGAGTCCCGTCAAGATCAAACTCCAGGCTATGAGCTGAGTTTGCCTGCAATACTGCAGTTTAACCTCTGTGCCACCAGGGCTCTTGGGTACAAAAATCCCCACTGGGTAGCCATTTTCGGTTCCACCACAAAACCGCGGTCGACTAAAGCGTGCTTGACGAAACCGCGTACCTGACGTCATCACAGCGCGACGAAAAAAGCACGCTGTGAGCTGTAAAGCTAAAATTAACACGTAAACCTAAACCTAACCCCCCGAAACCTAACCCTAAACCTAACCCTAAACCTAACCCTTAACCTAACCCTAAACCTAACCCTAAACCTAACCCTTAACCTAACGCTAAACCTAACACTAACCCTTAACCTAACCCTAACCCTTAACCTAACCCTAACCCTAACCCTAACCCTTACCTTTTTAAAGCACCCTTTTTTCTCCACGGTCGTATTTGTCGCACTGCTGATGATGTCAGGTACGCGCTTTAATCGGGTGCGCTTTAGTGGACCGCGGTTTTGTCGTGCCACGGCCATTTTGTGGGAGTGCTTAAAATTCTGCAGCTGACATTCCAGTTGTAGCCACCAAAGAACAATTGCTGAGGAAGGGAATTCATCTTCAAGGGTTTTTTTAAGGTACTGAGACCAGATTAGAAAATCAAAGCCAGCAATATCCTTTTCGTTTCCCCCCGGAGACTCAGATGTTCATAAGTGAGAGGACTTGAAGGCGTCTGAACTCTTAAGATGTCAGATCATCCTCCAGTTTTGTAATCAACCAATCCTATGATTCCCACTCATATGCACCAAAACATGGATGTACACTCCTCAAAACAAAACTAGCTAAAAACATAGAGAAATGGCCTCTTTTCTCACATTTTGAGTTGTTCTTTTGTCATTTTTTAAAAAAGAGATAAATTATTTGCCAGTCATTTACTCTCTGTAATTGTTGCCTGTTTCTCAGGTGCTCCTGTACATGCTATCTTGATCCCCCAGAGGACTTCATGAACCAGCAGCTGGACAAGGATTCTCTGAAGACGGTCAAAGAGTCCCTGGATGAAAACCAGTCCTTCCCCACTTTGCCTTACAACCAATTTTCCGCAGCTCCAGTCCCCGTATCTCTCAGCGATGACCAGGAGACAGTTCTCACCCCAGAAGAGGTGGCAGACTACCTGGAACTCAGTACAGAAACTGACTGTCAAAGGTAAACATCTACCAAACATCAAAGTTCAGTAAGAAGAACTTGTGCGAGGACAGGCATAAATAGTCCAGAATGGCACAACTTCAGGGGTGGGTTCCTGCCAGTTCTAACCTCTTCTATAGAAGAGGTTCCACAAATCTACTGTCCCGTTTTGAACCGGTTCCAGCTCCCTCCCCCCACCCGTCCGCACCATGCTTGCCCTGCCCACTGCTCACTGATTGGCTGGCTCACCAATCACCCCGCCCACCTCTAAGAGTCCTATCTAAACCTTAAAGCCTTAAAGCTGTCAAGTTTGAACACCCTTGGGTTTTTTTTTCTAAAGGGTTAGGGGTGCAAGGGTCTTGTAATTTGACAGCTTTAAGACTTGCGTGCTTCAAATGCCAGAGTTTCTGAGCCAACATTTTGGTTGCTAAGCAAGAGCGTTGTTAAGTGAGTTTCACCACATTTTACAAGTTGGCCATGCCCACCCAGTCACATGACTGCCAAGCCACTCCCACTTGGTCACATGGCTGGCAAGCCACTCCCACAAAACAGGCCACACCTACAGAAGAGGTTCTAAAAAAATTTGAAACCCACCAGTGCACAACTTGGTGCAGCCAACTAACCGTGGCCAACTCACGGCAGGACCATTTGTGGTGGGCCAATTCAACAATTCAGTTTAAACATTTAAAACAATTTTTTAAAATATTTTAATTTTTGTCGTTCTCATTTCACTTTGTCCCTCCTTTTGTATCCTTTCCTTAATTTCACCATTTCGTTTATATTTGTGTCCTGTCCTTGTCCTGTGGCAAGTTGTCTTGGTTTGAGTTGGCCATGGTGAATTGTCCTATACCCTAAACAGTTTTCTCCATGGATATATTCCTCATTGCGTTGAGAAACATAGAGTCTGACGCATCTTTCAGATTTAGTATTCACTCCATGTCCTCTTCATCTAATCCTAACTTTGAATCATTCTATTTTTGCTTCAAGAGCTTCATTTTTAAACAAGCGCACATCAGATGGCATATGGCAGATTTATTTTAATGTATTATTTTGTCCAATATGTTCTCTCTCTTTTTTTGCATGCTATACATTTTAAGGTTATTTTTAATTCCCAGTTACGTGCCTACATACAGATTCCATCTAATATGTGTATTTATAGTCAGAAAAAAATGGAGATCATGCATTGGAAACAATGAGAATGTTAAAATTGAAACTTGGTTCTTCTTTAAAATTCCCAACACAAAGTTGCAGTCCAGTCAAACTCTCCCCGGCAAGATGGAGGGGAAGAAATGAAGAGATTTATTGTAGAAAAATGAAGAAGCCATTATAAACATTTCTCCTCCTCATAATTAAAACCAACTCTAGGACAGACAAATTCCATATATTCTTTGTTTTGTGAATAGTCAGATAACTTCCAGATCTGGTTATCATGTGGTTACTTTTGACGATGTGAGAACTACTGTCACTGGTGGTTTTATGGGCACATTCTAGCCTACAACACTGAGATGTTGATCTCTCGTCCATGTATGTAAGGTCAGATCCACTTTTCTGAGATCAGCCTACCTCAATGATATGCTGTCATCCAGCTCAGCATAACGTTCACGCAAATATCTTGCAAAATACAAATCAACTGAAAGAGTAATTAAGAGGCCAGAGTCATCCTAGGAATGGGGATGAATTGACTCAAGATCTACAGTCCGTGCACTAATCCTTAATGTACATTAAGGTAAAGGTAAAGGTTAGGGTATGTACATATGGGCTAGTCATTCCTGACTCTAGGGGACGGTGCTCATCTCCGTTTCAAAGCCACAGAGCCAGCGCTGTCCGAAGACATCTCTGTGGTCATGTGGCCAGCATGACTAAATGCTGAAGGCGCATGGATATTTTAAAAGGCTGCTACCTTCCCACCAAAGGTGGTCCCCGTTTTTCTACTTGCATTTTTACACGCGTCTGAACTGCTAGGTTGGCAGAAGATGGGACAAGTAACAGGAGCCCACTCCGTTATTGTGGTGCTAGGGATTCGAACCGCCGAACTGCCGACCTTTCTGATCAACAAGCTCAGTGCCTTAGCCACTGAGCCACCACGTCCCTTTCCTTGGATTAACTTTGGTAAAAAAAAGAATGGATCTGTACAGCAGAAAACGCTTTTGCTCCTATTTCAATATTCATAACAAAACAATGTAGAAGTGGCACATCTGGCCTTGTGGCTTCAGAATTATCTCTGAATATTGGCCACATCCCAGTCTGCTTCTATGCTTCTTTCTCTTCACCTTGTATGTCTATGGAGATTCTCAATTATTCAGGTCATGGCTATAAATATGAGTGTTTACCACATGGTCCTTTCAGCAATTTCAAGAAGGTTCCACACCAGTGGTGGGATTCAGCCGGTTCGCACCTATTCGGGAGAACTGGTTGGTAACTTTCTAAGCAGTTCGGAGAACCGGTTGTTGGAAGAAATCTCCTTTTGTTTTTTCCCACTTTACAGGGCTAATCCTGTAAGGAAGGCAGGGAGGAAACATTCTGGTGTTGTTTGTAGCCTAATTTTTATTGACCTGCTTACAGAAACTGCCTCTCCTGTTAGCCCTTATTACCATTGTAACAACTAAGACGAAGTGCCCATCGACCTGAGTGACATTGACTTGGCCATGCCCACATGATCACATGACCACCGAGCCCCGCCTACCCAGCTGGTTATTAGGCCAGAGAACCGGTTGGTAAATGATTTGAATCCCACCACTGTTCCACAACTATTTGCACTATTCAGGGCACAGATAAACCTCCAAGTGGCCTCAAGGACTCTCAGAAAGAGTGCTAACAACCAGATGACTGCATGGAGCATAAACCCTTCCATTCTGCACTATTCAGTCCAAACCGAAGAAGTTTCTTGGATGAGAAGAGAAATGTTTTTAAAGCAAAAACAAAGGAAGTCCAATTGCCTTTTGAAAAAGCACGTTGGGGATGTTGTCCTGCAGACAGGCAAGACTCCATGGAGATACAAAGACCTCCAAAGTATCCTAGACTTAAGGAAACTGCACACAACAGCTTCAGCCTGCCAACTGCTCAAACTAACGTCCCATAACTGCTGCTTTGGTGGTTTGAGGACAGCTTGGTAAGTGGGACACAGAGTAGCAGACTTTATGGGAAGCACAGTGACTCCACTGAGATAATTACAGCTCTTTTTAAAGCCAACTCAATGTTTTCGGCAATGTTTAACAACCTTCAGCTGGTTCTGGGTGCCAGTGAATGACATCGCCTTCCAGTTCCAAGCCACATCTCCTCTTGAGGCACGGAAAAAATGTTCTAGTATACTTCCTTTGGGACTGAAGTGGCAGGATTATTTTAGTTTTGACAAAGGTAAAAATTCTGCCTTCGGCAGGGAGAGACTAAATGATTTCTGCAAGAGAGAGAGAGAAAAAATTGTTAAAGTTGTAGCCTAAGCATTCAAAATCTATGCAGATGCCTGGATTAGCTTTATTGCAAAACACCCATTTTAGTTAATAGAACGGCAATTACTAGAAGGCTTACTATTGTCTTGGTGACCATCCACTCTATTGCCTATCCACAGAACGGTGTTTTGCAATCTTGGCACTTTTAAGAAGTGTGGACTTCAACTCCCAGAATTCCCCAGCCAAAGGAATTAGGGAATTCTGGGACTTGAAGTCCACACCTTTTCAAGTTGCCATGGTTAAGAAACACTGCCAGGGAGTTTTACATGCCTTCTACACAGTTGTAGGAAATGGGCTGCTTTAATGAATTTCTCTTGGAGGATGGAAATTTCAGAGATAATGTTTTGGATTCATTTGCCTGCTTATGAATGTACAAGGTGAAACAGAGACCACCATCTGAAAGCATCCATGCAAGTAGGCAGAACTGGATTCAGAAGAACACAGTTCTGAAATCCAAGCAATTGTGAAGCCAGAGTTGGTTAGAGTTGTTGTGCCAAGTATCCTTTCTACATGTGTACAATCCATTTGGAATAGACATTCCAGAGCACCCACAAAAAAGAGGGGTACTCGATCAACCATGCTTAGAGCTCTTTTTACATTACATTACCTTACTACATTACAATCTAGATCGGGGGTATCAAACTTGATTTCATTGAGGGCCGCATCAGGATTGTGTTTGACCTGTGGGGTGTGTGGGTGTGGGTGGCCAGGCGTGTGTGTGGCCAGCTTGACGTTACTGGTGTCAGGGGTGCTTGTGGCCCAAGCGCTCTGCAACCGAACACGGACTCCCAAGCTCCATTTTTGGTCATGACGGCATCCTGCAGCCCTCTGCCAACAAAAATGGAGTTCAGAGTGGCCAGTGTGCAGCCCTCCTGAGCTCCATTTTTGGCTATGACAGTCTCCTGCAGCCCTCTGCCAGTGAAAATGGAGCCTCCCGTCGCAGCTGAAAATGGAGCTTTTGAGGGCTGTGCACGGCCCTTCTGAGCTCTATTTTTGCTGGCAGAGGAATTGTGGGCTGGACTTTCATTGTTCCAGGGAGACCCTGCAGGCCAGATCTAAGCACCGCATGGGCCGAATGTGGCCCACGGGCCTTGAGTTTTGACACCTCCGATCTAGAGTCTCCAAAATACAGCCGTTGTAGGATAAGAAAGCTAATATTTTATTTTTCTTCTTATTCCATACACTTTTTTGGAATGAGTTGCAAAAAAACCTGTGGCTTGGTCTCTCACCCCGCAAAGTCTTGAAGAATTCCACAGGGCCAATTAGTGAGACACAATGCAGGCAGCTTAAGCAAGTCTGAACCATCTTGTTTGCCCCTTTGTGTTCCCGAGGATAGGCCCAGTCTTAGAAGCCTTTGTGGGTCCTCTCACCTCTGCGGTGGGGCTTTCTGGAGCCACACCTTTTTTATTTTAATGCTAGATTGCTATTTCTGAAAACGTTTGGGCAGGATGTGGGTTGAATGCAGTGTTTGATCTGGAGGCGTTGCATTCAGGCTGGTGGCAAAATATTTCCCATCCCTTAGATTTGCGCTGTGGTTATGGGTGAAAAAAAACAGCAGACGGTTATTCATACATTATATTGTGCCCTATAGCTTTGTAAGGAAAGGGGAGAAGTGGATTTTATTGCAGAAGCTGGCTGAGGAAATCTGAGAGTTGAAGTCCACAAGTCTTAAAGTTGCCAAGGTTGGAAACCCTTCAATTAGACTGAAGTATAGAAATATACAGATGTTGTTGTTGTTGTTCAGTTGCTAAGTTGTGTCCAACTCTTCATGAGCCTGTGGACCATAGCATGCTAGGGCCCCCTGTCCTCCATTGTCTCCTGGAGTTTGCCAAAGTTCATGTTCATTGAATGGATGACACTATCTAATCATGGCACTATCTCATCATCTCATCCTCCCTTTTCTCCTTCTGCCTTCAATCTTTCCCAACATCGGGGTCTTTTCCAATAAGAGAAATATTGAGAAGTATTCAGCTATGGATCATCCGAGGAATTAATGTCAGAATGTTAGTGGGATACAATATGTATGTTCGTACCTTGTTAATTAGTTCTGCAAGGCTTTGTAGTTGTATATTGCTCATCCCTTTAATTGCATTTTTTTTTGTTTTGTTCTACAGAATTTTATGATAGTATTTTTTTCCTTCTGTCTTGATGACCAGCTTCCCAGAGTTATTTATTTAAGAAGGGCGGCCCCTGTACATTTTCTAAATAAAGAAATGAAGTGAAGAACAACATGTCCTTGTTTAAGTGGCATCCATCTTGTTAATTTAATGTCTTCAGTGACCTTGTATTTTAACTGAGCTGATGAGGAATCCAGAAGGCTCAGACAGTTGCTAGCCAAAACAGCCCTCTATAATATTGGTTTTCCTTTCTGGGTCTCTGTAGCTGAGCCAGCAGTTTCACCTACATTTCTCCTTCCTTCGGAAAACAGCAACGTTATTTCTATTGAGGTCTGTGGCCTGTCTCTACCACTATTATTTTCATTTGCTTAAGACTATTTGTGTTTGCTTAAGACAGTGTTTTCCAACCTTGTCAACTAGAAGATGCATGGACTTCAATTCCCAGAATTCCCCAGTCATCTGGCTGGGGAATTCTGGGAGTTGAAGTCCACATATTTTCCAATTAAGGAACACTGGTTTATGAGATCATGCATGCTTAGTAAAAAAAGGTTCAATTTCTTCTCAGCCTACCAGTTATTTATTGGGCAGTATTGACTAAAGAGACCAACAACAAAAATGAAGATTGTTAAGCAGACGATACAATAAAAACCATTATGAGCCATGGTGGCCCAGTGGTGAGAGTGCAGTACTGCAGGCTACTTCTGCTGACTGCCAGCTGCTTGCAGTTTGGCAATTCAAATCTCACCAGGCTCAAGGTTGATTCAGCCTTCCATCCTTCCGAGGTGGGTAAAATGAGGACCCAGACTATTGGGGGTAAACTGCTTAGAGAGGGCTGTAAAGCACTGTGAAGGCGTATATAAGTCTAAGTGCTATCGCTTTTTATTATTTTTCCAATAAAGCTTATAAAGACAGCATTATTTGGCAGGGTTTTCTCCCTGGATCCATAGCAAAAAGGGCACAGTTTTTAAGGGGGTGGGGGGAAAGGATTTCATCCATGAAGTACTTTGGCCAGAGAACAGTTTTTTAATGGCCTGAGTTTTGAGCGGTGTATGTTGTTGGAAAGTCTTGGTATGGATAGAATAAATAATAGGAATAGAGATAGCAGGTAACCTTAAGGCTGTTTTTCAGCACTGAAATGTGCTGTTGCCTGTTTCATTTCATTTTTGTAGATAAGCAACACCCCCCCCCCCCCCACACACACACCTCATCCATTCCGTTCAGCTGGGCTTGCATGGGAGAAAATGACTGGGCAGTTTGATGGGAGACAGACGCACAGCTGATTTTCTTTTATTTTCTGCTGCTTAATCCTTGGAGTTATGACAGAACGAATCCAAACAACTCATCACATGGAGTGATATGTGTTCCTTCTTCACCAGTGACTGAAGATCTCCAGCAATGAAGTGGGAAGGAAGAGATGGTTCCATCTGCTTCCCTTCACTGCTTCACCCCTTGCCCTATCTGAAACACCTTCCTCCCTCCCTCCCTCCCTCCCTCCCTCCCTCTCTCTCTCTCTCTCTCTCTCTCTCTGATCCTTACGCGGAGGAGAGCCTTTTCAGTAGTAGCTCCGACCCTTTGGAACGATCTCCCCGTGGAGATTCGTACCCTCACCACCCTCCAGACCTTCCGCACAGCCCTCAAGATCTGGCTATCCCATCAGGCCTGGGGTTAAAGATTATAGTCTGTCCCCACCCGAATGATGAATGAATGTTGCTTTTATTTTAATTATATGTTATTTATATATGTCATTGTGTGTCTTCCCGCCCTATCTGTTGTAAGCCGCCCTGAGTCCCCCCAGGGAAAAGGGCGGCCTATAAATAAATTTACCATTACCATTACCATTACCTTTTGATTGACATCATCAGAATTGATGGTGGAAAACTTGCAAGAAAGAGGAACAATAGAGAAGTCCTCTTTTTCTGGTGATGACCACCATAGATGGACACAACTATAATGTTTCCAGGCTGAAATCTGTCCTCTAATTTGGCTACCCTCCTTTGAAAATGTCTACAGAGAGTCTCAGTCATCCAGGTCATGGTTGTCCCAAAGGTGCTTTTTCCAAAAGGCAACTGGAACATTTCCTTGAAAACGTTTCATTTCTCAACCAAGAAGCTTCTTCAGTTCTGACTGAATAGTGGGAAACTTTCATTTTTTTTCTGATTTATTAACAGGATGCTTTTTATTTATTTTGTGTTAAGTTATGTTATGCTATGTTATGTTATATCTTGATGCAGTGGGATTACAATACAGTGCTTTTTTCCCTTTTAACCCTAATTAATTGCAATTTTTTTTGTTCTATTTGCTGGTTTTATGACCAGATTAAAAACTGAATGATTGAAGCTTGAGCTCAGGTTGCTGCAAGGATGAAAATTAGCAATTCCCCTCTCACCATTCGCTGCAGACCCAATCACTATCCATTTGCCATTTTTAGAAACTGTAATCAATGCCAAAACACATTTAGTGCCGTTGCTCATCGGATGCTGAACTCTTTGTCCCAATTTTGTTCATTTGCTGCTGCAGCTGTTAAAGCTGTTGCTATTACGGTTTGTCGCACAGTCAGCCAGATGTTTAGACTGGATTCGGCATTTTTATCTACCTAGCGAGTCTTCCCCAAGGACCCGCAATACACAGATGTTGCTGTTCGATGTTGTTGTTCAAAGGTATTGTGGCAAAATGTAAGCTGTTCTAAGTAAAGCGGTATTTCGTAATTGACTGATGGTGATTTTGTCAATGTCACCGATGGTGTTCAAGAGGCACTCCAGTTATTTTGGGATTCTGCTTTGTTTGTAGAACAAAACAAAAAAAAATGCAAAAGAGCCGAGGTGGCGCAGTGGTTAAATGCAGCACTGCAGGCTACTTCAGCTGACTGCAGTTCTGCAGTTCGGCTGTTCAAATCTCACCGGCTCAAGGTTGACTCAGCCTTCCATCCTTCCGAGGTGGGTAAAATGAGGACCCGGATTGTTGGGGGCAAGAGGCTGACTCTGTAAACCGCTTAGAGAGGGCTGAAAGCTCTATGAAGCGGTATATAAGTCTAACTGCTATTGCTATTGCTATTGCTATTGTTTGCTGTGGCAGTGGTTGTAGCTGCCATGATGATGCAGTGGTTGGAATGCAGTATTGCAGGCTAACTTATTGCTCACTGCCAGGAGTTTGATCCTGACAAGCTCAAGGTTGACTCAGCCTTCCAATCTTCTGAGGTCAGTAAAATGAGGACCCAGATTATTGGGGGGGGGGGATATACTGATCTGTAAACTGCTTAGAGAGGGCTGTAAAACAGTATATAACAGTATATAATACAATGCAATAGCAGAGTTGGAAGGGACCTTGGAGGTCTTCTAGTCCAACCCCCTGCCTAGGCAGGAAATCCTATACCGTTTCAGACAGATGGCTATCCATCATCTTCTTATAGACTTCCAGTGTTGGGGCATTCACAACTTCTGGAGGCAAGCTATCCCACTGATTAATTGTACTAACTGTCAAGAAATTTCTCCTCAGTTCTAAGTTGCTTCTCTCTTTGATTAGTTTCCACCCATTGCTTCTTGTTCCACCCTCAGGAGCCTTGGAAAATAGTCTATATAAGTCTAAGTGCTATTGCTATTGCTGTTGTTGCTACTATTATCACTATTATTCATATTCTAACACCAGCATGGTCCTCTCTCTCTTTCAAGGGAGCCAGATGACAGTGACTCAACCACTTCCCACATCCTCTTTCCATCCCATAGCTATGGCTATATCTGTGGTCCTCTGGCCATTGAGCTGCTGGAAAGCGATGCGTTGGATGAAGATGAGGATCCCAACATGGTGGAAGGTCCCTGTTCACCCACCAAATTCTTCCGCAGTTCCTGCCAAACCCCGTCATCCAGCCTAAGTGAAGATGAGGCCTCCCTAGGAGGCTCCCTGGTGAATGGCTGGGGATCTGTTTCAGAGGACAATGGCACCAGCACTCGCTGCAGCCTGGTCAGCTCTTCAGACGGTTCCTTCCTGTTGGATGCCAACTTTGCTCAAGCCCTGGCAGTGGCAGTGGACAGTTTCTGCTTCGGGCTGACAAAGAAGGAAGTTGACAGACCTTTGACAGGTAATGGCATCGGGCCCTTCCCTTCGTCACGTTGGATGGGACCCCAGACTGTGTTTGGATGTTATCTGTGCTCCATTGTAGGACGAGAGAAACATACTTTTCTTTCATTGCAAAGACAGTGAGCCTATGAAGAAGGGCTCCTTGGTCACCTGGGATTCCAGCAGAGTTCCAGTTCAAACTTTAATCATAGCACTCAGCTTTTAAGTAGTTCCCACCAGTGATGGGATTCAGCCAGCTCACACCTACTCAGGAGAACCAGTTGTTAACTTTCTAAGCAGCTTGGAGAACCGGCTGTTGGAAGAAATCTCCTTTTGGTTTTTCCCACTTTATAAGGCTAATCCTGTAAGGAAGGCAAGAAGGAAACATTCTGGTGTTATTTCTAGCCTAATCTTTATTGCCCTGCTTACAGAAACTGCCTCTCCGGTTAACCCTTATTACATTGTAACAGCTAAGGCGAAGCGCCTATCAATGTGAGTGACATTGAATTGGCCATGCCAGGGGTGGGTTCCTGCCAGTTCTAACCTCTTCTATAGAAGAGGTTCCACAAATCTACAGTGCCATTTAGATCCGGTTCCAGCTCCCTCCCCCCGCCCATCCGCACATCATCAAGATGAAGAGTGAGAGGAGGAATTCTGGGAGTTGAAGTCCACAAATCTTAAAGCTGTCAAGTTTGAACACCCCTGGAGGTTTTTTTCCAAAGGGTTAGGAGTGCAAGGGTCTTGTAACTTGACAGCTTTAAGATGTGCCTGCTTCAAATGCCAGAGTTTCTGAGCCAACATTTTGGTTGCTAAGCAAGAACGTTGTTAAGTGAGTTTCATCACATTTTACAAGTTGGCCACGCCCGCCCAGTCACATGACTGCCAAGCCACTCCCACTTGGTCACATGGCCAGCAGGCCACTCCCACAAAGCAGGCCACACCTACAGAAGAGGTTCTAAAAAAAATTGAAACCCACCACTGGTTTCCACCCACCACCACCACAGTGAGACCGGTCTATCAGGGCAACCTGGTCTCCCCAAACATGGGGCGGAGCATGCTGCTTCTGCTTTTTTCTTTCAGCCCCAATCCAGGGGCTTTCACAGGCAGTCACTTTCACAACGGACTATTTCCGTGTTGTTTATCGACAAAGTAATAAAGAGAGACTAGTACAGGTCTATTTCAAGCTATTTAGCTCTCATCAGCTAGCCATATCCTTCTGGGATTCGAACTCGGGCTACTTTCAGCTTATAATTTTACACCGTGCTAACTGTGTGCCTGAAAAACAAACTTCTGTTTCTGATTTTAATCCCAGTAGGTTTAAGAACTACTTTTCTACTTCTCTTAGCAGTGACGTGCGGTGAGGTTTATGGCTGGTGAGGCAGTCCTCTCCCCCAACACCCCACTGACTAAAGCACTTTCTTTCACCCGCCTGTGCTCGCGGCAGAGCTCAGGCGGGCGAAAGAAAGTGCTTTAGTCAGTGGGGTGTCGCAGGAGAGGAGAGAATGCCTGAGCATTGCATTTCTTAAAGAAAAAAGAAGAAAAAGGACATTTGAAGGAAAAGAGGGAGCGTGGGGTGGGCGTGGGGGGCATCAGAAACGGCGAAAGAGAGGAGGAAGAGTGAGCGCGACGCTGCAGCTTTAAACAGAATGACAGAGTTGAAGCCTCTAAAAAATGCGCCCTCTACTGTGAGGCAGGAGAACTGCGTGCCTCAACTACCTTGGGATTTTTTAGGCTTTTAACCCTCGCTTAACTCTGCTCGAGCGCCTAAAAAGTCAAACTAGATGAGGCATGCAGTTCTCCTGCCTCATAGTAGAGGGCGCTTTTTTTAGAGGCTTTTTTTAAACAGGCAGTAATTCACGGTGTGACAGCAGCTAGCTAGCCTAACCTCAGCACTCGCCTTTTCCCGTTTACATTTGTTTTCCTTTTCATGACTGACAGTGGTGAGGCTGTGCCTCCCCTGCCTCCCCTGACTGCACGTCACTGTCTCTTAGTGATATTCTTAAATGTTGACAATATTGTTAGGGATGGGGGGGGGAGGATGCTTCTCTAGGGTGGTTTGCTATTACCCACCCCCCAAACTCTGAGGGTCCCTATATCTAAAACAAAGAAAAAAAACATCCCTCTAGGAAGAGACCATTAATAATAATGGGGGTGGGGTTTTTTCGTTTTTCATTTTTTAAATGAAGGTTTGGAAAACCAGGGTGGTAAATTGACCATTGAAAACCAGAATGTTTTATTTCTAGTCCATTTCATTGCTCGGTGTGAAAATAACAAATTCCAGTCATAAGAAATTCACGGACCCTCTCTTTTTCTTTGAAAGAAATGTCAAAAGCAAGCTCACTTTCATCTAATGGATGAGAACCAGTAGAAAAAAAAATTCAGAAGTTTTCTGCATGACATTCGGGTTTCCCCCCCCAAAGAAGTTAAAAGTACTAGGAAACAAGAGCAGAGTGAAGAATAGGAGAAAAGCTTGATAGAAGGGCACTTACTTTGCATCCAGAGGGATCTGAGGAAAATCCCCTGCCTGAAACTCTGAAGAATCATTATCTGTCAGGCACAACAATATTACGATAAAGGAACCCCGTAGAAATCAAGTTTTCTGTCTTCCTGCCCAGCATGAATCAATGAGGCTGGTTTATAAACAGATACAGCAAGGCAAATGATTTCTCTTGTGCCATAAAAGCTGAAGGTTTGCAACTTGTGGAGAAGTAAAACATTCCAATGCACTTCAGTTCGCTTCAGTTCAATAACATTGGCCTCCTTACCAGTTGTTGAAACATCATTCATTGTTAGTTAAGTTGGTGGGCAAGATGTTGGCAGGTGAAACCAGGGC
This sequence comes from Thamnophis sirtalis, assembly GCF_051295495.1. Classification (NCBI taxonomy): domain Eukaryota; kingdom Metazoa; phylum Chordata; class Lepidosauria; order Squamata; family Natricidae; genus Thamnophis; species Thamnophis sirtalis. The sequence goes on from NW_028261382.1 coordinate 86,810,683, forward strand.
CTTTCCCTCTCTGGCAGTTGAAGAATTCTACAAGGGTAGGAGCAGAATCAGCATGTTCCTGTTCTGACCTAGGCTTCCCAAGAGCATGAAGCAAACTCCTTGTTCCGACAAAACCCCCTTTTATTAATTTACTGTGAATTCTGCTCATTCAGATCCAGTAAAGTCTTTCAAGGGAGGATTTACAGTCACAGACCTTATCTGGCTTGGAGAGCTGACAGGTCGATATCGGCAAAGCTTGGCAAAACTTGGCAAAACTTGGCAAAACTTGGCAAAACTTGGCAAAACTTGGCAAAACTTGGCAAAACTTGGCAAAACTTGGCAAAACTTGGCAAAACTTGGCAAAACTTGGCAAAACTTGGCAAGGAGTCTCGGAGAGTCAGAAACCAATTAAGCGAACTAATTGTCTCCTGCAAACTCCCCTCCCCTTTCGCTCCTCTTTTATTTCCTCTGGGAGGGGCCATTCATCATCCACCTCTGGCCTTACTCCCAAGTCAACCCCTGTTTTTTAGCTGGCAACTCTGACATGTGCACACTGGGAACAGGATCCAGCTGTTCGTCTGCGTCACTGATATCTGACTCTGAAAGCATCTGATAACTGACATTCGGCTCTGGCCCCCTCTCTGCCTCCGACTCAGAGCCCTCATCAGAGCCTTCCACAGACTCCAGGACTAGCTCATGTTCCTACCAATAGAATATCTTCTATTCAGGTTTGAGCACTTCCATCCAATCTCTGTTCCCGATAATAATAGAGGCAGCCAGGAAAGCAGGACTTGCTTTATCACTGCAGCAATGTTGCAGAAAATGACAGGCTTTAGACTTCTCGGGATACAGGAAAAGTTTATTTGGCAGCCAGGTTCAGAAAGCTAGCCCATGGTTTGAGCATTTCCATCCAATCTCTGTTCCCGATAATAATAGAGGCAGCCAGGAAAGCAGGACTTGCTTTATCACTGCAGCAATGTTGCAGAAAATGACAGGCTTTAGACTTCTCGGGATACAGGAAAAGTTTATTTGGCAGCCAGGTTCAGAAAGCTAGCCCATGGCTTAGCATTGCAAGTTCTGAACCACCTTCATTATCGAAGCACACATTCTTATACATTCTCAAAAGCATTGCAACACGGAAATACTTAATACCTTTCTTAGTGGTTACCTCGAGGAGAAAATCTTATAAGGAGATGGGATCTTACTTCTCCTTTTGTTTATGGAGTACGTGTCATTAACAGACTTTAACTGAACCTTGGACTTTTGACATAGTTTTGACATAGCAGTTAGCAATAGCAACAGCAGTTAGACTTATATACTGCTTCATAGGGCTTTCAGCCCTCTCTAAGCGGTTTACAAAGTCAGCATACCACCCCCACAGTCTGGGTCCTCATTTCACCCACCTCGGAAGGATGGAAGGCTGAGTCAACCCTGAGCCGGTGAGATTTGAACAGCCGAACTGCAGAACTGCAGTCAGCTGAAGTAGCCTGCAGTGCTGCATTTAACCACTGCGCCACCTCGGCTCCGTAGTCTTTTGGTTAGGCGCTGGCTTCCTGTTCTTTTGCAAGTTGCAACTCTGCCTATGTGGCTTTAATATAGAAGTAAAGGGGCTCTAAGAGACTGTCCAGCCTGACCCAGTAGGTTTCACACTTAAATGTCCAAATCTCACTTTACGTCTGCTTTAGCAATTCTCTGTTGCTGTTAGAATAAGGATTTGGCTTCGGGTTTTTTATCTTTCTCTCCTTCTACCCATTTTGAGAGAGCTGAACATGCCAAAATTGATGGCACAAGCAAGGAAGCAAAAACTGTGGGGGCAAACTCAGAAGAAGGAGAAGGAGCAAAAAAAAAAAAAAAGGCTTCTAGACACAACTATGCAGTCCTGGAATAACACAGCCAGATGGCTGCTCCTATGCTCCTTCCCTCAAAGGCAAAGGCAAGATTTCCACCTTCTCTAATTGATTCCTTTGAAGCTTTCCCAAGCTCTGTCAGTTACTCAGCCAGATCCCGCTTTGTCAGCCGGCCTTAAGCTGCTTGATCCTTACAGCCCTCTCCATCTCACAACCAGAGTCCTGTGTTTTGTGTTCCCGTCCCTGCAGTGCAAAACAACAAAGGGATTTAGGATCAGGGCATCTTGAAATTTCCGGTGTGTGTGTGTAATGAGGCCTTTGAATGTCTCTTCTTTATCCCGGACCATTTTACATAAAGCATCCATACTGGATCGCCAGAAATAGCTGCATTTCCAGAAGGCAGAATAGATCACTCTATTCTTCAATCCATTACGATCGCAGGGCTTTCATTTCAGTCTCCTTTGCCTTGTTGCCTCCATATCTTTGTAACTCAAGAAATAACTGGGCAAATATCAAGTTAACTTTCCCTAAAACCACCTTTCCCTGAAAACACAAGCGTGCATGCCTTTTTTTCCCTGCTGGGCCAAGAACCGTACTGCAAATTGCAGAAAAGTGCACCATTATCTTCCCATCTCTATATTAACGTTGGATTGGTTCACATGTTTACCCACAGCGCAAACAAAGGAAAATGAAACAAATAATAATAATAATACATGATGGCATCCAATTGGCGTTCAGCTGCAGCTGGAATGGAAGCATGAACTGAAAGGCTTGGGCGTCTGTAATTTGCTAGCTATAAATTAATTGTGACTTGAATTTTACCCTGTTGATCATTTCCTTGAAATGCACACATATATATCCATTTGGAATCCATTATAGATACTCAAGGTATTTTGCAGTTGTGGCTGGGTTTTTTTCTCTTTCTCTTCTGCCTTTTTGCCGGCATAAATTTATGTTCTGCGTGAAACACTCCTTAGAAACAAAGGAACTATCCTCGAGGAGGATAAGGAGGAGTGGAATCTAGAGAGAGGAGAAGGAGAAAGGAAGGGGAAGTAGAGTAGGAAAGGATGATGGAGGGAAGAAAGGAGGTAGGAGAGGGGTAGAAGAAAGAGGTGTATGGAGAGCAGAAGAGCTAATAATGGGTTTTTATCTTTTTGGGCGTTGATGACAAGAGGAATGGAGGAGAGCCTTCTCGGTGGCTGCTCCGACCCTCTGGAACGAACTCCCCGTGGAGATTCGGACCCTCACCACCCTCCAATCCTTCTGCACCGCTTTGAAGATCTGGCTGTCCCGGCTGGCCTGGGGTTAAGATTCCAACCCCACCCGAATTGTGTGACTGTTGTGCTCTCTTTTAATATGTTGTATTGTTTCCATATTGGAATACTGTTTGTCTTTCCCCCCCTTCCTTTTTGAATTGTGAGCCGCCCTGAGTCCCCTCAGGGAAAAGGGCGGCATACAAATAAAGGAAATGAATGGAAAAAAAATGAATGAATAATTACTATTTAATACTATAGGATACTGGCTATGTATAGTATACATGTGATTGTATGCTATGAAAATGGAAAATAAAAAAGTATGCGGGGAAAAAAAACAAAGGAACTATTCGTGATCACCCAAAATATTCCATAAATTTAGCTCTTCCCCCATTCCAGGAATTATTCCAAGAATCCCAATCAACCTTGTAAATTAGTTAGAGGGTTCTAAAGCATCTCTGGCTGGGAATGTTGGGTTTGGAAGTCCCGAGGTCATTGGATCGTTGAAGGCTAAACAAAGTAGTGCCTATTTCTGTACACACCATGTGTTTCCCATGGGTGCACTTATGCAGACAGTTGAAGCTTTGCCTGAGCTATAATGGGCCATTATAGTTATTTGTTGCTTTTATGTCCTCCAGAAGCTCAAGGTGGTGGAGATACTAATTTTGCACTTCCAATAACCCGGGGAAGCTGCCTGAGCTGAGAGATAGCAGCCTGTTCTCAATCAATCCATAAGCTCATGGTGGAGAGAGGATTTGGCTCTCTCGGTCCTAATCCAAATGGCATGGCTTGACATCACAGTTCTCACAATACGTTGGGGGTTCTTGGAAGCTCCACTTCTTATCTTCTGATGCATAGGTGCTGAACGTGTGCCTGTTCTCTTCTCCCTGCAGATTTTTTGCCTCCTGTATCTCCTCTGGATGGCCTCCTGCATCCTCAGGCTCTCCTGAAGAGTTCAGAAGAAGTGCAACAGAGGCTTGGATCGCAGCCCCTCCCTGTGTGGGAATGGAGCACTGATTGGGTGGAGGAGATGGAAGCCAAGTATATGCAACCAGCTGAGAACTGGGAAGCTGCTGTTAAGCCAGAGAAAGGCAGGACAGCTGCACCAGAAGAAGCCCAGCTGGTCCCTACTTCTGTCCAACAGGGAACGAATGACAAGTGTGGTTGCTCCAAGGTGGAGGGCCACCTACCAGGAATGCTAAAGCAATAGCTGCCCTGCTTTGGTTGGAGTTTGGTGTCTGGAATTGGATGGATTTTAAATTCTTTTTCAGTGCTAGGAGTCTAATTCAGGAAAGCCGTGGCCCCTGCCAATCATCTGTAGAAATGGACAACTCGCCTACTTTCATTTTTTTTAGAAGAGGAAAATGCTCATGTTCCTTCCATCCTATTTTTGATTTGATTTTTTTAGAAGAAACCAGACTCAATTTTCAGTCATCTTCCCTGCACCAATCCAATAGTCCCAGGTAGCATTTCTTGGTGTGAAAAAGAATAAGTTGTACCTGCCTACTTCCAAAATTGAAGAATTGGTTTGGAAAGCAACTCTGATTCAGGGCTGACATGACTTGGATTTGGACCTGGACTTTAAAATGGTACATGTTTTCTTTTGCATTCTGGCTGGTGCTAAAGACATGGTATCCGGGGTCAAAAAGCAGATAGGGAAATATCATTTGGATTGACACTAGGCTAATATGACTTTAAGGACAAGATTTCTGGTCAGTTGGAGCTCGAGGCTCAGGAAAAGGAGATCCTAAATCCAGACAAAGTAGGGTGTGCTTAGGTTTCTAACATACCTAGATAAGAAATAGCAGAACTTGCATTTTTTTTTTTACTTTATCGCTACTTTATTTATAGGATGGGGCACCTAGCAAATGTTCTGCAAGTGGTCAGTGGGACATGGGAGGTTTTGAAGCTTTGAAAACCTTCTCAGACAAAAGGATGATGGCTCTTGAGGCTTCGAACTTATGCCAAGCTGTGACTTAACAAGCTCGTGACCCGTCAAAACTGTGGTAGACTAAAGCGCGCCCGATTAAAGCGCGTACGTGACGTCATCAGCAGCGTGACAAATACGACCGCGGAGAAAAAAGGGCGCTTTAAAAAGCGCTTTTAAAGCAAGCCGATTCACATAAAGGTAAGGGTTAGGTTGAGGGTTAGGGTTAGGGTTAGGGTTAGGTTAAGGGTTAGGGTTAGGGTTAGGGTTAGGGTTAGGGTTAGGGTTAGGGTTAGGGTTAGGGTTAGGGTTAGGGTTAGGTTAAGGGTTAGCATTAGGTTTAGGTTAAGGTTTGGGGGGGTTAGGTTTAGATTTACGCGTTAATTTTAAGTTTACCGCTCACAGCGTGCTGTTTTCGTCGCGCTATGATGACGTCACGTACGCGCTTTCGTCAAGCGCGCTTTAGTCTACCGCGGTTTTGTGGTGGAACCAGCAAGCTGCTGTACCTGTCAACCTCCCCCCCCCACACCATTTCTTCTGTTGCAAAAGGCATGTGAGCTTGGTTGGTCAGGTGCAACAGGTTCATCTTACCTGACCCACTTCTGCCATGTTGCACTTGGGGACCCACTGAAATAAGTTACTCTGAACAATGTTTTATTCATTATCATTCCCGGGGGTTTTGTTTTTGTTTTGTTTCGGGTAGTTTTGCTCAAAGTCATCTGATTTTGAAGGAGGGAACTTCACTTTTCCTGTCCCTTCTGCTTGAGTGAGTCTCTGTGAGTCCAAATAACCAAAGACTCAATGTATGTCATCCCGGAACCTGCAGCCCTCGGCTGCTTCAAGTTTATAACGAATGGAGGTGGAGGAGGGAGGAAAGACTTATTGATTTCCAATGCTGCAACTGACTGATGGGGGCCTTTCAACCTCCCACACCTTTGCGCCTCAGTGAGCAGGCAAGAGAGATTCAATTAGTTAAATGCCTTGTCTGATGGAAATATCTAGCCCGGCCTTTGCTCTCTGCCATACTCACTTTGGATCAGAGCTTCATCTGGCATTAGAAGGATGGCTGCTTTTCAGCTGCATTCTAGCATTCCATAAAATAAGAGTTGAAGGATGCTTTATAGACCAGAGCAAATGACTCATCCATACTAGGCACTGAAGAGCCCTCCTGGATAGAGACAAAGACCATGTGGTCCAACATTTTGGGTCCCACAGTGGCCAGCCAGATCAATTCAAGAGCTCCTAGCAAGCATCAACAAGACGAAAATTGCTCACTTCCACGGTTACTCCCCAATAGATGGTATTTAAGATCTTCTTCTTTTGAGTTAGTAAAGATCCATTAAGTCCAATAACTTTTGGTAGTCGTTCAATGAAATGACCTTGGCAGGGGCCATCACTCCAGCCCATGGTAATGAATTCTGTAATTCAGTCTTGTTTTGAATGTAGACATGATTTCAGAAGCGACTTTGTGAGGCCCAGTATCCCTCCCAAAGGAGGCATTAGATAACCTTAATGGTTTATGCAATGAAATGACTGGGTTATTAGTAAAGAACATTTCTAACAATACTATTATCAGAGAGAGAAGGGTGGTAGCTCAGTGATAAAGCATATACTCTGTGTGTCAATAATCCAGAGTTCAGATGTTCACCTAGGATTGAGGAAGACTCCCATCAAAGCTTTGGTGAGCTGCTTCCAATTGTTATAAACCAGGATTTTCAATTCTCTCCAAATGTACTGAGAATACAACTCTCTAAGGTTTGGTAATAATGATGTCAATACTTTCTTTTTGGCTACATTCTTTTTGTGTGAATCCTGGATTGTAGTCTTGACATGTATGTTGGATACCACCAGTAAAAAAAATAATACAGAAATTGAAAAGTGTTTGTTCCCATTTCTATACTAAAGCAACCATTCTTTTCATTAGCTCTCTTATAAATCTTGAATATGCATCTTCTGATGTCCCAGGTAGAATGACTCAAAGATCTGACCCATCTTTTCCTGACATGGTGCTGCAGCAAAAAGCTACAGAGTTACAGAGAGCAGAAGAGCATTGGCCAATTAAAATGCTGTCAACTTTTAAAGATTGACCCTTTTCATGGCAATCAAAAGGATGCTTCCTCTTGAACTGAACCATTCCGATGTTCAAGGTTGTGAAGTTTTATTCTTGCTTAGCCGAGAAATGATGCATTTCTAAGCAGTAGATCCTATTGATCAACGGATCAATCTATAATAACCCTACGGGAGATAAATAGATTTTGTCTGCATTTCAGCCAAGTTCCTAGATCCATTATTTTGATTTTTATAAGACCTCTTTCTTCAATTGGTATATAAGGGAGCTAGAATTTTAAAAAAAGTTTTTCTAGCTTTTCAGATTTGTCCCATCCCATCTCTAAATCCATTAATAGTGAAAGTTGTTATTATTATCTCTTTTATTCATTAAATATGAAACTCGGTACCAACTGAACATTTAAAAATGTATCACAAATATCATTGGTTGATGTGAGTTGCTGCCAGCATCTTAGGTATCAACCAAGTATCTTCTTAAAATCTATGATGTTCTGAGTAGTGCAGTTTTTTTGCAGTTCCACTGGTGTTATTGCAGGAAGCTGCAATTTCTTGATGTATTTTGTAAAATTCTTGGACATGATACCAAGCGCCATGGATGAAACATGTAACAGTGATACCCATTGTCATTGGGGCACTTGGTACCATGTCCAAGAATTTTACAAAATACATCAAGAAATTGCAGCTTCCTGCAATAACACCAGCGGAACTGGAAAAAAAACCACCATACTTTTTAAGGAGATACTTGATTGAGGATGATGATGATAATAATGATGATAATGATTATTGTTGCTGTTATTATTATTATTATTTTCCAGGAGCCAAGCGTCCAACTCTATCAATTACACAGACTGGATGATCAGTATTGTCCAGTCTGCTTTGGTTAGTCCCCTGGACCAGTGGTGGGATTCAGCCATTTTGCATCTATTCGGGAGAACTGGTTGTTAACTTACTAAGCAGTTGGGAGAACCGGTTGTTGGAAGAAATCTCCTTTTGTTTTTTTCCACTTTACAGGGCTAATCCTGTAAGGAAGGAAGGCAGGAAGGAAACATTCTGGTGTTGTTTCTAGCCTAATCTTTATTGCCCTGTTTACAGAAACTGCCTCTCTGGTTAACCCTTACATTGTAACAGCTAAAGCAAAGCACCCATCATCCTGAGTGATGTTGAGTTGACCATGCCCACACGGTCACATGACTACTGAGTCCCACCTACCCAGCTGGTCATTAGGACAGAGAATCAGTTGTTAAATTATTTGAATCCCACCACTGCCCTGGACCCTGGGTCAGAAAACTTTTCTGTTTAAAGAAAAAAAGGAAGTGGCTGTGGAGACTTTGACTTCGCACCACAAAAGAGGAAGAGCAGTAATAGTACTGCACGGGGCATGACTGATAGTGGGAAAGGTCTTCGTTGAAAGTGTTCAAAAGTCAGTGTTTTTCACCACGTTGGCACCTTTGACTTTCCTTATTGGAACCAGAGTCCTGTAAATGCATTTTCTCACTGGTCTGTTAGGTTTCATCAACCCAGACATGGATTGACAAGTGTCCTCCTTTCTTCTCAATTATTGACCTCATCCCTTTAGACTGTCTATGCCATCTTCAGAGACCTCTAAGGGGACAAGGCTGATTTGAGCCTCGGCTTCTTGCTCTACTTTTAGTCTGTGTACATTCTTGTCCATTGAAGCCAACGGTCTAGGAAATGGACATGGGAGAGATGACGATTTGGCTATTTTTTAATAAACTAGTTTTGCAATTCTGGGTGTTAAATGTTCCCCACTCTGACAATTTCAAATATGGAAGCATACATTTTGAGTCAACCTCTTCCATGTATGCTGCCCACTGACTTCCATGTCAAAGGCCCTGCATGGTAGTGGAGCGTTTTGCAATCTTTTCACCAGCCTCCTCCCAACAGTTCCAGTATAATATTATTTATAGGGTGAATAGAAGATGTAATCAGCCCACATCACATCTGGTTTGCTTGTTTGGTGATTAGCTGGAATGATGACACATCCTCACAGGAACATTTACCCTGCAGGCAGCTATGATGAGACTAGAGTGCCTATAAGCCATTCTCTCACATGTCTCCTTATCTTTTGCTGGCAGAGGCCTAGGTCTGCCAACATATGAGCCACAGCTTGGTTGAACTGCACTCTCCAAGGATATCACATTTAGCTCTGCCCAGTCCTGCCACCTGCATTTTCAATTCACTTTAAAGCTAGACCTCCTTTTGTCCGTTGATTACATCCAAGTACATTGTAATATACATGTCATGTTCTGAGCATGCTAGCTTCGTTCCATGGTATTGGAAGTTGAGATATAAAAGTAATTGTTGACAATTGCAGAATTGCCCTGTGTAGTTAGCCTGTTCAGAACTTTGGCCAGATTTTTCCCTCTCCAGATCATTCCATTTTTTTCCTGCAGAAACCCTGCAGATTTCTGGAACATTTGATTGGTTTAACAGAGAAATAAATAACCAGAGGGCCACTTGGTTTGAGGAGCAGAGTTTTTCACATCTCGTCTTAGAAATGTAGGAATTAGAAAGAGGAGAATTATTAATTTAAATTTTAAAAGTTTAAAAACTTTAATAAAAAATATAACTTTATATAGTTTGAGCCTGATCCCGGGCCACATTAATGGCGGGGATATTTCTGAGCAGTTAGTCATTCTATGGTCTGTGTGCATGATGGTCCTAGGGGGAACTGTAAAATGCCAGCTCCCAACATTTTTGGAACCAGGCTCCAGTTTAGTGGAAGACAATTTTTCCACCTGGGGGAGTGGAGGAGGAATACACACAACCTAGATAACTTGCATGTGTATGCTTGTTTCCCTGCTGCTTAACTCCAGCTGTGTGGCCCAGCACTTAACAGGCCACAGATCGGTACTGTTCCATGGCCCGGGAGTTGGGGTCCCTTGCAGTAAAAGATAGGTTGTTGCAAACAGATTAACAGAGGTGGAAGGGACCTAATCCAAGCTAATCCAAGCCCCCACATCATGTAGGAAGACCCTACATCATTTCTGAGAAATGGCAGTCCAATCTCCACTTGAAAGCCTCCAGTGATGAAGCCCCCACAACTTCCCAAGGCAACTTCTGTTCCATTGGTTGATTGTTCTCACTGTCAGAAAATTCCTCCTTATTTCCAGGTTGAATCCCTCCTTGATCAGTTTCCATCCATTATTCCTTGTCTGGCCTTTGGGTGCTTTGGAAAATAGCTTAACTCCTTCCTCTCTGTAGCAGCCTCTCAAATATTGGGACACTGCTATCATGTCTCCCCTTGTCCTTGTCTCCACTAGACTAGCCATGCCCAGTTCCTGCAACTGTTCATTGTATGTTTTAGCCTCCAGTCACCTAATCATTTTGGTTGCTCATCTCTGCACCTTTTCTAGAGTCTCAACATCTTTTTTTTGTCTAAGATGTTGCTTGAATAGTGCTACAATCACAGTAAATATCATTATTCACAGTCAATAGTTTTTCTCATATTAATTCTTTATTAACCTTAACAATGGGTGTTGGGTGTTCACTGTTTTTGCCCTGTTTTTCACGCATAACATCTTGAGTTGAACTTCAGATCTTTCTTCCTCCATCTTTCCCAAGGCTTGAAGTTAAGTCAGAGTGAAAGTTGGCCTCGGGAGTTTTGTATTCCAAGTCAGCCCCGTTGCACTCAGCGAGCCAGATGGGGTCAGAGAGTTAAGTGCCTGTGGATAGTTTTAAAAGGATGGATAATTTTATGGCTGTGACAATAATTTTATGAGCTTTTGCTTCTTAAGATGAACTAATTAGAATTGGTAATTCAGAACGTCAGCAGAGCTCTGGCAAAACTGGGCATAAAGTTTGGTGAATATATTTTATCTTTGAGAGTGACAGCACAATTTGCTTAGCATTCAGTCCTCTCCTGCAGCATCCCATTGGTTTTCTGAAGGTTTGTGCATTCATCCATTGTAATGATCACGATACTACCAAACTACTCAAGATAAAGCTGTAGTTGGGATAATATTATTTTTTTAAAAAACCTCGTAGAAATCATGATAATTCTATTTTCAGTACTCATCCACCACTGTAAGTGAAAAATGACATCATTCCATAAAACAGAAAGTCTGCGTGTAAGATAAGATGCACAAGCATTACGCACACACAGACACACACACAAGTTATTATCAGAGTGAAGATTACTGAAGCATAGAAATTAGAGTTCATTGCTTGTTTATTTCAAGTATTTCTGCACTGCCACAATTACGCATCTTTAGATGGTCCACAAATCAAATGTCTATAAAAATAATAAATGACATCAATCTCACAAGACATCATTAAAATTTGCTTCCTGTCCACTACCATTTGGATGGGGAGCAAAATGTTCAGGTCTGTCAAAAATACCATGCTTTAACCTTAAGAAGGCTAAAGTAGGAGTGAACTAATGTGGGTAGTAACAGAAAAAACAGGGCTTTATGGGTATTGGTTCCTTTCACTGCCTAACCTGAAGGAAACGGAAACATCTCTTCCCAAGCAGAATGGACAAGTCAGGGGCAGTCATCCTGGAGGAGATGTTCTCATAAATAATGTAGTAAAAGGTAAAAAAGGTAAAGAAGTCCCTGTGGATTTTATTCTGCTGGTTGCTGCTGACTCTAGGAGGTGGTGCTCATCTCTGTTGCAAGGCCATTGAGCTAGCTCTGTCAGAAGATATTTCCGCGGTGATCTGGCCAGCACAATGTCATGGAACACTGTTACCTTCCCACCAAAATGGTACCTATTTATCTACTTGCATTCTTTCGAACTGCTAGGTTGGCAGGAGCCGGGGCGAGGATGGAAGCTCATCCTGTCACGTGGTGCTGGGCTGCTGGCAACTTGGGCTGCTGGCTTTCCAACCGACAAGCCCAGCATCTTAACCATTTTGAGCCACCACACAATCCAAGTAACATGGACTCTTACTTTAAAAGGTTTTATTCGAATTCATGCAACCACTGTGGTGGCTCAGTGGTTAGAAGGCAGTACTGCAGGATACGTCTGCTGACTGCCAGCTGCCAGCAATTTGGCAATTCGATTCTTACCGGCTTAAAGTTGATTAAGTCATCCATCCTTCTGAGGTCAATAAAATGAGGACCCAGGTTGTTGGGGGCAATAGGCTTACTCTTTAAACCCCTTAGAGAGGGCTGTAAAGACCTGTGAAGTGGGTATAAAAGTCTAAGTGATATTGCTTGTAATACATTCCATGGGCTCATATCACTGTACAATGTCTAATAAAAATAATAATAAACGTGGTCACAGATTGACTACAAGCAAGAACATGAAAAAAAAAAAAGCAAACATGTCATATTGGAAGAGCTGCAAGAAATTTCCATTTGCCTGCAAGCAAGAACTGATGGGACCAAAAAAATAGACAACGTATAGAAAATGAAGATGCAAAAGTGTTTCCAGATAACAACCAGACTGAACAATTGTTGATAAGACAAAAGTCTAGATGGTAAATGTGTGTGGGTGCCTGAAGACAACAGAATAGAAGATGCTGGGGGTCAGGGATGTTAGGTAGCCAGGAGAAATTTTATCCTTAACACTGGTGCTGATTGCTGTTTTTAGGAATCAACCATATTGGGTGCCCCAAGAAGAAAATTCCCAATGCTGGGATCTGGGATGGGAGTGGCGGAACTTTTTCACGTTAACAAACACAAGGACAGATGCCAGGACAAGATTCAGGGTGGAACTTACGCAGTGGTGGGTTTCAAATTTTTTTAGAACCTCTTCTGTAGGTGTGGCCTGCTTTGTGGGAGTGGCTTCCCAGCCATGTGATTGGGTGGGAGTGGCTTGCCGGCCATGTGACCAGATGGGCATGGCCAACTTGTAAAATGTGGTGAAACTCACTTAACAATGCTCTTGCCTAGCAACCAAAATGTTGGCTCAGAAACTCTGGCATTTGAAGCATGCAAATCTTAAAGCTGTCAAGACCCTTGCACCCCTAACCCTTTAGAGAAAAACCCCCAGGGTGTTCAAACTTGACAGTTTAAGACTTGTGGACTTCAACTCCCAGAATTCTTCCTCTTGCTCTTCATCTTGATGATGTGCGGATGGGCGGGGGGAGGGAGCTGGAACCGGTTCTAAATGGCACTGTAGATTTGTGGAACCTCTTCTATAGAAGAGGTTAGAACAGGCAGGAACCCACCCCTGAACGTATGCTTAAAAATGATGCTGGTTTCTGTTTATGATCATTGTGCATATGGAGTGCTTGTGCAAGAAATTTTTTGATGCCAGGATCAGGGACACAAGGAAGCCAGGAGGCCAAACTTTTTTTTCAACCAGAATGCAAAGATGGATGATGGGACACAATTTGTGGTGGAATTTCCTGCTTTCAAATGGTGCCGGTTGCTCTTTTAAAAAAATCAAGGCTATTGGGTGGATGGGGAAGAAAATTCCTGATGCTGGTGTCGGAGACGTGGGAGGCCAGGAGGCCAAACCTTTTTGGAATCTGAATGCAGAAAACAGATGCCCTGTCAAGATTCAAAGACCAGCAAATAAAAGCAGGATGACTGTGGCAAAAGAAATCAAAGATAACTCCAATAGTGACTAAGGTGCTTTGGGTGCAATTCGAAAATATCTGGAGCAATGCCATTTGCCTTGACCATCATCAGTATTGACCATCATCAACATTGACCATCAAGTGCAAAAGGCAGCTTTGCTTGGAATAGCTTACATCCGGACACAATGCCTTTAATGCCATCCAACCATGTTTGTCAAAAGTGTCAAACCCATTCTAAATATCTAACGAACGATATGATGAATAATAAAGATTTGGTTTTCTGTAGGTTTGCCTGCCAAGTTTTCAGAATTATCATTCCCCCCTCTCTCTCATCTTGCTGATGGCCACAAACTGGAGAATCAAAGATAGAGAACTCTAACTAGTTGAATAAGGGAGAGAGCCACCACTGAATGGAAGATAACTACCATAGATGTGATGGCAAACCTATGGCACGCATGCCACAGGTGGCACATGGAGCCATATTGTTGAGCCCTCGACTTACGTCCGGGCGGCCAGCAACAGCCAAGCTGCGCCTGATTGGTTAAGACGCGGCTTGGCTACACGCGGGCTGCTAGGGGCGCTCCTCTTAGCCTCCCTGCTTGACAGCTCTGTATAAGTAGCTGTCAAGCAGAGAAGGTGCTGAACTGCTTCTGTACATAGTTAGCCGTGCTGTTGTTAATAAAGAGCTGTCAGTTTACCTCAGACTGCCTTCCGCCTCGTCCTTCGTCCGGACTTCTAAACATATTTGCCGGCACAGCAGCCCTTGGAAGCCCTCAGCTTGGATGCACACAGGTGTGCCAGCTGGTTTTCAGCCTTCTGGAGAGCCGGGGGAGGCCGTTTTCGCCCTCCTCAGGCTTGAGGAAAGCCTCAGGAGTCTAGAGAGAGTGAAAAACAGGCCCAATTTCCGGTTTGGGCCTGTTTTTCACCCTCACTAGGCTCCGGAGCAGAGGTGGGTTCCTACCAATTCGCACCAGTTCGGTAGAACCGGTTCGTCAAATCTACCCAACCGGTTAGAAGAGGTTCCACCAGTGGACCCGGAAAGCAGGCCACCCCTACAGAAGAGGTTCCAAAATTTTTTGAAACCCACTACTGCCACACACAGAGAGACAGAGAGAGAGAGAGAGAGAGAGAGAGAGAGAGAGAGAGAGAGAGAGAGAGAGAGAGAGAGAGAGAGAGAGAGAGAGAGAGAGAAAGAAATAAAAAAGAAAGAAAAAGAGTGAGAGAAGATGAAAGAAAAAAAGAAAAAAGGGACAGAGAGACAAAAGGAAGGAGAGAGAGAGAGAGAGAGAGAGAGAGAGAGAGAGAGAGAGAGAGAGAGAGAGAGAGAGAGAGAGAAAGAAAGAAAGAAAGAAAGAAAGAAAGAAAGAAAGAAAACACATGGCCGGCAAGCCACTCCCACAAAGGAGGCCACACCCACAGAGTAGGTTCCAAAAATTTTTGAAACCCATCACTGCTCCGGAGGCTTTCCTGAAGCCTAGGGATGGTGAAAACAGCCCATCCGGCAAACCAGAAGTTCGTCTCCCCCCGCCCCACATGGGGGTTGCTCGTGTATGTGTGGTGCAGAGGCCACTTGTGCATGCGCAGGTAGGGTTGTTTGCACATATGCAGGTGGGTGGGCACATGTGTGTGTGTGAGATATCGTGCGCTCGGAAAGTTTTGGCACATCTTTAGAAAGAGGTTAGCCATCACTGAAGTATAGAAATATGCAGCTTCTTGTGCAGTGTGCATGGTTTTTGTCTCCTTAATTACCTAGCTGTACAAAGGATGGTTACAATTTGACCACCATTAGGTGTCATGTTCCACGAAAAGCCAAGAGGAATAAGGCAGAACCTTTCAAGATTAACAAACTGTATGGGCAGGGACAGATTTGAAAAGATGCTCCCAGATTCCTTTTGATTTTGGGCTATTATAGACTTCCCTACATCAAACAGGTTAGGGTGAAGCATGAACCAACCAATCTGTAATGCTATGTACGAATAATCTTCAGAGACAGGGAAGAGCCACAGCTAGGGAAATGGTTGGATAAGAGGTTGCTTAGCCCTACAGCAGAAATGTGGATGTGGCAAACATCTCAGAAGAGACCTTCCCTAGTTTCCTTAGAGTGTAAAAGAAAAATGGGGAAAAGTTTCAGACTTGCAAGGCTCTATTAATTAAACTTGCTCTAGAGAAGAATTGGATGGTGTGATGGCTCAGCAGGTAAGAACTGGATTTGTCAGCCAGCAGCCCAGGTTCAAGACCTGAACATTGTGTGATAGGGGTGAGCATCCATCGTCACCTAGCTCCAGCCCACCAAGCAGTTGAAAAGCGTGCAGATGCAAGTAGATAAATAGGTACTACTTCCTCTCCCCTCCCCTCCCCTCTCTTTTCCATTCCTTCTTCCCTTCTCTTCCTTTCCCTTTCCTTCTTTTAGGATTAGTTCATCTGGACACGTTTCTTGCCTTGACTACCTTATAGGGCTAAATTTGGATCAAGACGTGGTCAACTGTTTTCTAGAACAGTGTTTTTCAACCTTTTTTGTGCAAAGGCACACTTTTTTCATGAAAAAAATCACGAGGCACAGCACCATTAGAAAATTTTAAAAAAATTTAACTCTGTGCCTATATTGACTATATATAAAGTAATTTTCTCATGGCACACCTTACACTATGTCACGGCACACTAGTGTGCCGCGGCACAGTGGTTGAAAAACACTGTTCTAGAAACAGGAAACAAAAGCTTTGGGAAAGATACTCAATGCAAGTATCTATACCCGTTTACCATCCTAAGCCTTGTTCCACTCTTCCAATCCACTCCTGCCTTTGCTTAGGAAATGCACTTTTGGGCAAACCTTGGAAGAGGAGCTCTTAAACAGCTGCTTCTTGGTACAGTTGAGATTCAGAGTCATATAAGGGGAAGCTCTACATGGCCTTTTGCCAGGCATCCTACACAGCTCGGCTATATTTGTGGCCCCTTCTGGTTTAATCAGGGAACTCCAGGGGGGTTTCCTGCCGAAGAGGGGTTAAGTAAACATAGACAGCTGCTAGGCAGGGAGCCTGGAAACCCAAACCTTTTGTGTTTGTTAAGTGTGGCTGAGGCCCCATTTCCTTCAATATATTACATAAACATCCCTTCCATCTCAGAACAGAAGCCTCATATGGTCCACAGTGATGAGTTTAGCATCTGCAGCAGGAAGATCTATGAGCTCAGGAGATTTGACTGCAACTTTGGGAACAGCTGCCGTGAAAGTGGATGAAGTCACTGACTTCTTTTGTTGAATCAGCTCGGTGGAATCAGAAGCTGGTTTGGGCTGGAAGCTTGGTCCAGCCCAGGTTGGCAGGACAATTGGAAATTGTGTCTCTGGCTGGTACAGGGCATGATTTATATGAATGGCTGATTGCAGTGAAGTGACAAGGCACTCCCATGAGTCCCATTGCATTCATGTAGATTCTGAACACATGTATCTGGAAGAATGGGGAAGAGAATTGAGCAGCAAATGAGAAGGAGAAGCTTAACAACCTAACAGTAACAGAGATGGAAGGGACCTTGGAGGTCATCCGGTCCAACCACTCTGCTCACACAGGAGACCTATACTAGGGATTCGAACCGCCAAACTGCCGACCATTCTGATTGACAAGCTCAGCGTCTTAGCCAATGAGCCACTTAACCAGAAACGGAGGGTCAGCCGGAATATTTTTTTAATTGCATGGATAAATGGATAAACACTTTCTATTAGGAATGAGCACAACCCCTATGTCTATCCTGTTCGTGAACATTCCTAGCTTTGCATATTGTAATTTAGATGGTTAAAGACACTGAGCTTGTCAGCTGGAAAACTGATAGCCTGCGTTCGAGTTCCGAATGCTGTGTTGCGGGGTGAGCTCCTGTTCCTCACCCCAGCTCTTGCCCATGTAGCAGTTTGAAAGCATGCAAATGCAAGTAGATAAATAGGTACCACTTTGGTGGGAAGGTAACAGTGTTCTTTGTGCCTTTGGCATACAGCCGTGCTGGCCACGTGACCACGGAGAATGTCTTCAGACAATGCTGGCTCCCTCAGCTAAGAAACAGAGATGAGAACCATGCAACACAACTGGACTTTTATTCTGGAATTCTGGAAACGATAGCAAGTACTGTTTGTGACCCTCCACTTGTTTTTTTTTCTTTAGCTTTGGACTTTTATCTCGTCTTATACTTAATTCCCACAGGACTGTCTTAAGTCTGTTTACCCATGTGGTATGGCTGTATTATTATTATTATCATCACAACAACAGAATTGTATCACAGCAGCCAGTTGTTTCGCCAGATTTGGCATTGGTTACTAGTCGGGCCCCACCCAGGGGCCTATGACATTGTAACGTATTTTCGTAATATGCGTGCAGATCCAAGCAGTGCGGCTTTTTGCATTTGACTGATGGTGATTTTGTCAATTTTTAACTGTTTTAAATGTATATTCAAGTGCTTTTGGAAGAGCACCCAGTGTGCCAATTACCACTGGAATTACCACTGCTGGTTTGTGCCATAGTCGTTGAATTTCGATTTTTAAGTCCTGGTATCTTGCGATTTTTTCATGTTCCTTCTCGGCGACCCTGCTATCACCTGGTATTGCGATGTCTATGATTGTGACCTTATTTTTCTCAACCAGTGTGATGTCTGGTGTATTATGCGCCAGTATTTTGTCCGTTTGTATACGGAAATCCCACAAGATCTTGACCATCTGATTTTCGGTGACTTTTTCAGGCTGATGTTCCCACCAGTTTGTTGCTGTTTTAATATCATAATTTTTGCACAAATTCCAATGGATCATCATCATCATCATCATCATCATCATCATCATCATCATCATCATCATCATCATTATGCTTCTCATCTTCTCTACTACCTTCTTTTATTGGCCTGATGATGATGATGATGATGATTCTGTTATTTTGCAAGTACATTGAGACCTTCTGCACCAGAAACAAATTCCTTGTGCGTCTAATTACACTTAGACAAATGCAACTATATTCCATTCTGTTCGATTCTAATTCCTATTCCTGTTCCAAACTGAATTGCTCGAATTGAATTGAAGGTTTGTTTTGTTCTAAATGGTGCTTGTTCTTCAGCCGGGCAGCCCTGCCCCTACCATGTTGCAGTACTGTGGCTCTTCCCATCTCCTAAAAAGCTCATCAGAGTAAGCCTTGATGCAAAGGAAACAAACTCATAAATCCTACTGAATGAGCTTGTCTTCTACTCCTGCTTTATGGCCCAGTTGCAACAGACTTCTTTGAAGGCATGCCAGAATAACTTGAAGAGGAATGGATTGCAGGGAAGAAGTTCAAGGCTCAATTTGATTTCCCACCAGCCAAAATGAAAGAGGCAATCCTTGTTTATTTACCCCTAGGTAGATATGTATTCTGAAAGAGCGCGCTAGAAATTGTTTTGTGGGGCTGGTTGGCAAACGATCCCCACTTTTGCAGGCCATAAACCTCATCTTCCTGGGAAAGCAGTCAGACAGTTTCTTGAACAAAATTTCCCCTTGATTTACAGACTATAAGCTCATTCATCACTAAGAGCAGAAGGATGAGGGGGGTGGGGATGGTCGTGTATTCCCACCAGGAGGATAAATTGAAAATATTACTTCCCTGAACAAATCATTCCCAACTTTTTTTAAAAAAAAAATAGCCCAGCTCTCTGCCATCTTGCACAGCAATTTCCATGTGCTGAGGTACACCTGGGAAAGGTAGATTGGGGTAATGGGCACTGCAATTTACATTAATAGCACACCACAGTGGGCAAGGAGAAGACCCTGTCCCAGATACCTGCTCAGTTTGACACCCAAGGATGTTCTTACTTGGCAATTTCAAATCATTTTAATTGATCACATCCCTTCAAAGAAAACAGAAGCAGAACATAGGCTTAGGCTGCCTATAGGACCCAAAGTCATGAGGATGCCAATCAATCAATCAATCAATCCAGTGGTGGGATTCAAATAATTTAACAACCAGTTCTCTGCCATAATGACCAGCTGGGTAGGCATAGCCTGGTGGTCATGTGACAATGTGTCTGTGGCCAACTCACGTCGATGGGCGCTTCGCCCTAGCTGTTACAATGTAATAAGGGTTAATTGGAGAGGCAGTTTCTGTAAGCAGGCAATAAAGATTAGGCTAGAAACAACACCAGACAGTTTCCTTCTTGCCTTCCTTACAGGATTAGCCCTGTAAAGTGGGGAAAAAATAAAATAAGATTTCCTCCAACAACCAGTTCTCCAAACTGCTTAGAAAGTTACCAACCGGTTCTCCCGAATAGGTGCGAACCGGCTGAATCCCATCACTGAATCAATCAATCCGAATAGAGCGGGAAGTGACTGTGGAGGTCCTCTAGTCCAACCCCCTGCTCAAGCAGGGGACCCTATACCATTTCAGACAGGTGGCTATTCAGTCTTGTCTTAAAAACTTCCAGTGATGAAGCACCTACAACCTCTGAAGGCAGGCTGTTCTAGTGGTTAATTGTCCTCGCTGAAGTTTCTCCTTAATTCCAGCTTGCTTTTCTCCTTGATTCGTTTCCATCCATTGTTTCTTGTCTTGCTTTTTGCTGCTTTGGAAAATAGGTTGGACACCCCTGCCCTTTAGAGCAGGGATGTCTATCCTGGCAACTTTAAGACCTGTGGATTTCAACACAGAAGAGCTGAGGTGGCGCAGTGGTTAAATGCAGCACTGCAGGCTACTTCAGCTGACTGAAGTTCTGCAGTTCGGCTGTTCAAATCTCACCGGCTCAGGGTTGACTCAGCCTTCCATCCTTCCGAGGTGGGTAAAAATGAGGACCCGGATTGTTGTTGGGGGCAATATGCTGACTCTGTAAACCGCTTAGAGAGGGCTGAAAGCCCTATGAAGCGGTATATAAGTCTAACTGCTATTGCTATTGCTAACACCAAGAATTCCCAAGCCAGCATGTTAAAGTTGCCAAGGTTGGAGACCTTTACTTTAGAGTAAAATAAAGTAAAGTAAAACAAAGTTTGTGAATAGTCATGTATGGCTTTATTTCCCTAGCTCTTCTCTTGGGGGTCTCTCGGATCTTGCCGCTTGGCTGACCCTGGGCACTGATTTTACTTTCTAATGTGCTGTCTTCAATTTGGTTCAACTCGGAAGCCCTTTTGGCCAGCTAAACTACAGAAATGATCTTGTGTCAGGAGTATTTGTATTTTATTATTTGTATGCCGCCCTTCTCCGGGAGGACTCAGGGCGGCGAACAATTCAAGCGGGAAAAAAAGGGGAACATAAAAGACAAAATACAAATAATAAAAGTAGACAACAGTCGCACAGCCATACATGTCGAGAGGGGAGGGGAACTCATCACCCCCAGGCCTGCCGGCAGAGCCAGGTTTTGACGGCTTTTCGGAAGGCCTGGAGAGAGGTGAGGGTCCGAATCCCTGCGGGGAGTTCATTCCAGAGGGCCGGAGCTGCCACAGAGAAGGCCCTCCCTCGGGTAATAGCCAGGTGGCATTGGCTGGTAGATGGCACCCGGAGGAGGCCAACCCTGTGAGATCTAATGGGTCTGTGGGAGGTAATTGGCAGCAGGCGGTCTCTCAAGTACTGCTTAAGGAGTTGAGGTGTTTTGTTCAGCCATCAGGCAATAGGCTTGCTTGAGGCTTAGTGCGTTGCTTGAACTCAGCCAGTTGGGAGGCTCGTAAACCACAGTCTATAGCTTCATGATGTAGCCAAGACAAGATTGACCTCATCCTTCTGTTTCATATTTCTGGCCCTCGGAATGATACAGCATGGGTTGCACAGGTAAACCCACCAGTGGCTGGCCAGGTTAGGTGGTCTTAATAGAATGGACCTTATAAATTCATTTTAGTTTGGCTTTTATTCCAGTGCCCTGGAGCCCCAAAGGTGACTTTTAGCTGCAGTGAACCTTCTCCTCAACGTCCTCATAAGTATTACAAATAGGGCTGAACTGTGTGGCAAGACCCTGTAAAGTGGAGGCACAGGAAGCCAGACGTGGGTGAGAGATAGAACAGAGGTAAAAAGCTGGAGATGAAATAGGAACTTCTCTTTTTTATATTTCTCCTATGTACTTTGCTGTAACAGTCCAAGTGAACTTCCCCTTTTGAAATGTCATGCTTGTCTCGTGTATGGAAACGCCTTGAGAATGTACCGTGTGGAACACGGCATAAAAGTAGGATCCTGGGCAGAGCTCAGGTCAGTTCAGATGTTGGTGTGTGAACACGCTGAACTCGATGCATCCAATAAACCTGTTTCTCTCACTTTCGTGGTCTCAAGTCCTGCTCTTTCGTAAGTAGATTACTAACCACAATCTGCTGCAACAGGAAAGTTGCTGCAACTTTGTGCAATTCGATAAAGCAAAAACGCTGAAGTTTCTGGCAATTCCTTTTTGGAAAGGGAGGTGGAACAGGCAAACTACCTGTGTTACAATATCCGTGAGGATGCATCACCAGGGGAGGGGGAAAAAAAAGCACAGATTGCTCAGCAAGACTCAGGTTAACAAATAGCTTTATTGGCCATTTTACAAAAGGATTCATTAGCTACCAAAGAAATCCCCACGGAGCCCTGCTTTATGGCAGGCAGGGCGAAGCACCTGGGCAGCATCTGATTATGTGCTTGATGTGATGGGCTCTTTCAGGGCCCAACAGGAGCTGAATGTCTGCAGATCCACTTCATTTTTCTGCCTCGTCTCCCACTTCTTACCCACCACTGCTAGTGGCGCCAATCTCCCCATCTCGAAAAATGCCCAGCCTCTTCCCAAACAGGCCCAACGAGCCTCAAGGCTTGAATGTCTCTTTGTCTCCATTTATAAATACAGTTTCCTTGCCTCTCAGGGACCGTCAACCTCCAGGAAAACAAACCTATTTACATGGAGCCAGGCCGAACTGCTCCTTTGGAAGGATCATAAATTAGATGCACAGAAAACCACCAGGCCCCAAGTCTCCAGATGTCAAACTCATAACCTTGCTTTGCTCATGCCAATGGCGTTTGGTTTCATCTTTTCTCCTGAAAATGCAAGAAGAGAACACATCAGTATGCTTGTTCCTGTCATTTGTTTGCCTTTCTGTATTGCATCATCCAGGTTAAAAAAAAAAGGGGCCCATTTATCTCCTTCTCAAAGCCCATCGCCCCAGGCTGCTTAGAATCCAGATGGGCCACCTGTAGATCACACATCTGGACCCCTGCCCACTTTTCTCACTGCCTGGTTGAGCCGTATCTTGGCTAGTTGCCAGTAACTGACCCCGACTGGTATTTCCTAGCAGTTTATGGGGAGCACTTAGATTATTGGCATCGCAAAGCTAAGAGCAACAGCAAACTAGCAATCATCGGTGATTTCTGAAGAAGGAAGAAGGAACTGAGGGAGACAGAAGCAGCTCTGGTCTATTTTGATGTGCATGAATGCAGATTATTACCAACCTGTAAATGTTTTGGCTCACACATATCTCCAAGGTTTTAAGTGTTATTTCATTCTCCCCCACCACCAATGATTTGCCAATTCCCTGCTTAACGTATCTAAATTTTTTTCTAAACCCACTTTGATTATTGTCTCTAAAAGTCAAGCTACCTATGATTGGACTCACTAGTGCAACTACTATAGAGTTGAAGGAGATCTGAATCAAGTCTCTAGCATAACAAGGACATGATTCAGAGGTGGGTTCCTACCAGTTCGCACCTATTCGGTAGAACCGGTTAGAAGAGGTTCCACCAGTGGACCCGGAAAGCAGGCCACACCTACAGAAGAGGTTCCAAACATTTTTGAAACCCCCCACGCCTCCCCCCCACAGACAGACAGACAGACAGACTGACACAGAGAGAGAGAGAAAGAGAACGAAAGAAAGGAAGAAATACATAAAGAAAGAAAGAAAAAAGAAAGAAAAAGAGTGAGAGAGAGATGAAAGAAAAAAAGAAAAAAGAGACAGAGAGACAAAAGGAAGGAAAGAGAGAGAGAGAGAGAGAGAGAGAGAGAGAGAGAGAGAGAGAGAGAGAACACATGGCCGGCAAGCTACTCCCACTAGGTGACATGGCCAGCAAGCCATCCCACAAAGGAGGCCACACCCTCAGAGTAGGTTCCAAATGTTTTTGAAACCCACCACTGACATGATTGGAGTTAAAATTTTGCCTGGACAAAGCTCCCTTAGATGCACTGATCTAGGAATCTTATTAAAAACATTATTTAGGTAGTTTAAGACCTCACATGTTTGCTCATTAATGTGGGGGGGAAAAGATAAATCTTGGTTTATAGACCCCACTGATCTATTTAATACAACACTCAAAATATAATGCTTTGTTTTATCTTAAACATGGCATACAATTTAGCAGGTTGTATACTGCAGGCACTGTGAGCTAATCTAATGCTTGGTTTGTCTGCTCCATATCCAATGAGCAATCCAGAAGAGTCCAAGCAGAACAAAGAGTTAATACTCTTCCCAGATTCTGTGGTTCTAATACACGTCAGGATACACCTCCTTTTTAGTTGTTCTTGAGATCTTGATGGGTCTATCAGCTTTGTGTGACAGCCAGCCAACCTTTCTCAGCCCATCCCAAACAAGGGTTTTGAACCCCTCCTTCAATCATGCAAAAGAAAAGGGAAAATGGGGGCAGCAGGGAGCCCTGTGCAGTCACCTCATTGCGATCCCCTGTTGTCCGGCTGCGTCCTGATCCATGGCCTCTGGATGCCGTGGAACCCCTGGAAGAAGAGCTTCCTGTTGTAGAGCAATTGCTTGACATCTGGCTCCGGGAGAGAAAGCTGGGCTTGTTGTAGGGAATAATTTCTTCTTCTGCCAAGAGACACCCAACAAGAGAGTTTAAAACAAACCAGAGAAAAGCAACAGTTTCTCTAGCAATGCACACCACAGCTGTTTTGCAGTCTACACAGTTGTGGAAATAAGGATGGGATAAAAATAAGAATAATCACCCCCTCTTCCATCAATCATCCTTTTCTAGGTAAGTAGATGTTTGTGAGCACACTCAAAATCATGAAATAACAGCTGTCGATTCATTTCAAGTCCTTGAATGAACATCACCCATACCTGTGTGATCATTTCAAATTACCTCTAATTCCTGCTCTTCAAAAAAAACCTACTTAAGAAGCAACTTCCGAGCATCTGTCTTGGCAAAAATTCAGCCCAGAGAACAGGAAAATTCTGGGCTCAGTACAGCAAGCAAATGGTCCTTGTCAGCTGCATAATTCAACAAAGTGGCATTACAAATAAAAGTTGTGGGTCTTGAAAGAGATCGCCTAATCTCCATAATTAGGTCTTGTGGAAGTGCCAAAAAGTAAAGGGGAGTTAGAGGTGAGGAGAGTGATTAATTGTAGAAACCCCTGCTCGTAATGGTCACCTGCATGATCTAGAGTTATGTTGATTCCTCCAGAAATTCTTCACTAGCTTGGATCGTAAGCTGAACTAACACACCTCCTTTCTCTCCAAGTGCCTCAGAAACAGCAACTTAGGCACTAAGAACTCTGGGAACTGTAGCTATCTATCTATGTCTATCTATCTATCATCTATCTATCTATCATCTATCTACCTATCTCTATCTATCTATCTATCTATCTATCTATCTATCTATCTATCTATCTATCTATCTATCTATCTATCTATCTATCATCTATCATCTATCTATCTATCTATCTATCTATCTATCTATCTATCTATCTATCTATCTATCTATCTATCTATCTATCTATCTATGTCTCTATCTATCTATCTATCTATCTATCTATCTATCTATCTATCTATCTATCTATGTCTCTATCTATCTATCTATCTATCTATCTATCTATCTATCTATCTATCTATCTATCTATCTATCTATCTATCTATGTCTCTGTCTGTCTGTCTTTCTGTCTATCTATGTATCTATGTATCTCTATCTATCTATCTATCTATCTATCTATCTATCTATCTATCTAACAATCTATCTATCATCTATCTATCTATGTCTCTATCTATCATCTATCTATCTATCTCTCTCTCTCTCTCTCTCTCTCTCTCTCTCTCTCTCTGTCTGTCTTTCTGTCTATCTATGTATCTATGTATCTCTCTCTCTCTCTCTCTCTCTCTCTCTCTCTCTCTCTCTCTCTGTCTGTCTTTCTGTCTATCTATGTATCTATGTATCTCTATCTATCTATCTATCTATCTATCTGTCTGTCTGTCTGTCTGTCTGTCTGTCTATCTCTCTCTCTCTCTCTCTGTCTGTCTGTCTGTCTTTCTGTCTATCTATGTATCTATATATATGTCTCTGTCTGTCTGTCTGTCTGTCTGTCTGTCTGTCTGTCTGTCTGTAGTGGAGGGAGGATTTAAGTATAGACATTCACATTTTGTCACTCTGCCAAAGCAAAACTGGAAAAACAGGAAGACCATCCATTGCCCAAAGGACCGAGAGCAATCTGGTTTGCTGTATATGTCTTTATTATAGGAAGTCCTCGACATACAACTACAATTGAAACCAGAATTTTCATTATTAAGCAAGATGGTGATTTCAGTGAGTCATGCCCAATTTCATGACCTTTTCTGCCACGTTATTAAGCAAATCATGCAGTTGCTAAGTGAATCACATTGTCATTACATAAATCCAGCTTCCCTCACTGCCTTTGCTTGTTGGAAGATAGCTGGGAAGGGCACAAATGACATTCGATCCAATGTCAGTTGCTAAGCACCTGGATTTCTACCCCGTGACTGTGAGGATTGGTTGTAGCTCACGTTTTACGTGTTGTAGTAACTTCAAATGGTCGCTAAATGAATGCTTGTAAGGCGAGGAGTACCTGTATTGAAATCTACTGCAAACTGCTTTGAGACTCATTCTGTTGAAAGGTGAAACGTACATCAAACGAGCAGAAGCTCTACATTTTTCAAATGGGAAAAGCAAGCAGATTTCTATTTTTTTATATAACAATTCAATTTGCCAAACCCCGTGCTTGACCTTTCTATAGTACAGTGTTTCTCAACCTTGGCAACTTGAAGATGTCTGGACTTCAACTCCCAGAATTCCCCCAGCCAGCAAATGCTGGCTGGGGGAATTCTGGGAGTTGAAGTCCAGACATCTTCAAGTTGCCAAGGTTGAGAAACACTGCTATAGTAACTGCAGCAGAAAAGAACATTTCCAAGATGAAACAACAGGCCCTCCTCCTTGAATTTTCAAGGAGCTCCCAAGTAGTCATCTTCCTTCAAAAGCAGGAGATGGATGATTATTCATCTCGCTGGCCCGTGATTCCAGATCAATACGCAATCTCGCAATCAATCCACCCGTAGTATGAGAAAGGCTTCCTATGACTAACATTACCATCTCGGTGCTGTTGGTAGAGCTGGCCAGCCACTGTACGATGGGCAACTTTCCTCTCCATGGCTGAGGAACCGTTGAGGTCTTTCTCTAAAGAAGGCTCACAGTTCAGACGCGGGGTGCTGTCTGGAGCAGAGCTGCCGAGATCTTCTGCAGGTGGTGGCAAAGGTGGTGGCGGCAGATCTGCAAGTAGAACGGAGGATTAAAGCATCCGCTCTCGCTTTCTACGAAGTCCCTGAAAGGTCTTCAGTCCTCCAATGTATTCAAAAGATTCGTGACCCGTCAAAACCGCGGAGGACAAAATCGCGCTCGACGAAAGCGCGCATTTGACGTCATCACAGCGCGACGAAAAACATTAAAAATTGAAATAAAATTAAAATTAAAGCAAGCCGATTCACATAAAGGTAAGGGTTAGGTTTAGGGTTAGGGTTAGGTTTAGAGCGTTAGGGTTACGTTTAGCGTTAGGTTAAGGGTTAGCGTTAGGTTTAGCGTTACGTTAACGGTTAGGTTTAGGGTTAGATTTAGGGTTAGGTTAAGGGTTAGGTTTAGGGTTAGGTTTAGGGTTAGGTTTGGGGGGGTTAGGGTAAGGTTTTCACTTTATTTTTACATTTTTTGATCACAGCGCGATGTTTTCGTCGCGCTGTGATGACGTCAAATGCGCGCTTTCGTCGAGCACGATTTTGTCCTCCACGGTTTTGTGGTGGAACCAAAAGATTCACCTTAGAGCAAGGGGCCTCCAAACTTAGCAACTTTTAGACTTGTGGACTTCAACTCCTGGAATCCCTCAGCTGGGAATTGAAGTCCGCAAGTCTTAAAGTTGAAGTAGAGTGTTGAACTCCACCAGCATTAAAATTGCCAAGTTTGGAGACCCCTGTCTTAGAGCATTCATACTGGCAGCCTTAGGAACCTGAAAATCTCAGAATGGTATGTGCTGCACTCTGAGTGGTGGTGCTTGGAGAATCAGATGGACTTCAGTTGTTCAGTACTTCAGTTGTAGTTACTAAAAGAGCAGAACTGCTTGCTGTTATTAGCAGGAACCAAAAGCAAGTGGGAAGATCAGGACCAATGTCAGCAAATGCAGAGTTTGTCATTGGCTAGCTTACTTCAGAACTGGAGTGTCCAGACAACCAGCCAGTAGCTACAGATGTGGAGCAAACCAAAAATGACTCCTCCCCTCACAGATCACCCCGGATGCTTCCAGGTGAAAAGCTTTCATATCTATAAAGGAGAATATTTCCAGCTCAGGGTTGAAATGAGGGGTTCTTGATGCTGTCTCAACTTGGTTGTTTCCTTGCAGATGTTTCATTACTCAAACTAGGTAGCATCATCAGTGCTAAGATGTTACCTAGTTTGGGCAAAGAAACATCTACAAGAAAACAACCAAGCTCAGAGAGCAGTAAGGACCCCTTGCTTTAATTTCTTCCCTAAGTAGGATTTGACCTAACCTTTGGGCCATGGAGGTCATGATGTGACCTCATGCAATGGCCTGAATACCCAATCAAACCAAAATGGAAATCTCATATGAGCATTGTGAGAATCTAAACATCTTGCAATTGTGACAAGGAGATCACATGTGTGGATACACATGTTAAACATCACAAAACCAAACCAGGGTTGTTCTCGAGGATTTTAGCGGGCACGCTACCATCCTGGGGCTCTGCGTTCCTCTCTCCAGCCCTAAATGGTGGCTTATTAGCCTTTTAAATAAGTAGCCATTCTGCTTAGTACATTGCTTCATTGGTCCCTAATGGCTGAGTCCCAATTTAATACTTTCAACATGTGGCTTGCCTGCGATACGAGAAAGAAAACATTAAATGCGTTCCTGAAAACAATGGTGTGAGCAAGATTCTTTAAAAGGAAGTGGAAAGTAGATGCTTTCCAGATGTGAGTGGCTGCTTCTTGGTACATGGAGGAACTAAACCGATTAGGTAATGGAATTAAGAGGATGCTATAATTAAAGGCATCAAGCCAGTTTCGTATAGTGGTTACCGATCTGAGGCTAAAAAAACCAGGAGACTGAATTTGAATCCTGCCTTAGGCATGAAGCCAACTGGGTGACTTTGGGCCAGCCATTCTCTCTCGGCCCTAGGAAGGAGGAGACAAAGGAAGACCACTTCTGAACGCATTGCCAAGAAGACTGTCTATAGGTTTGTTCATGCACTCAACAGGAATCAAGAGAACAGAAGAGGATTTAACACTGTATAGCACAAACGTGGGAGTTACCTCCTTGTTTCTTCTCTCGACGATAGTGGCTGGACTTGGATTTCTTTTTGCCTTTTCCTTTCTGACCCAGAGGAAGCAAAACATCACCAAGGCTGGGATGGGTCTTGCCTGCCAGTAAAAGCCCAACGTCAGTAATAACTTAGCTTTCCCCAACAACTTATTGGCAAAGCTCAGAATTGCTCACCTGTGCTAAATGGATTAAAAAACACAGGCAAAATATGCACATTATGCTAAGGCGTCATGTGGCATGTTGGATTTTGGGTTTGGGTGATGGGTGAACTCCAGCATAATGGCTGATTTCCTCATATTCAGGTCAACCTGAAGGCCCCAAGCACTTCACCTTTTAGCCTCCAATAACCCATGAGACAGGACAGTAATTTTCATGGTATTGACTACAAGGGGACTCTGAACCTGGTCCTCCCAGTCTAATGAGCTAAGCACTGCACCATGGAGACTCTTGAAAGCCTCAAAGGGAATTAGTCTTCCATCGCGCAATTACATGCAGTCCTCAATTTATGACACTTAGAGACTGTTCAAAGTTATCATGGCTCCCCCCCCCCCCTGAAATACTTAGGACCAGGTTTCAAAGTTCTGACAGCCAAGCCCCCATCATAGTCACATAACCACATTTCAAGCTCTTGGCAACTGGCCTGCATTTATGGATATTTCCCATGGTCAAATGACCACAACTGGTTGTTCGTAAGCAGCCTAGAGTCACTGAGAGTGAGTAGACAGCCATATAAATCCTCTAAATAGATGAGATAGATGAGATAGATAGATAGATCGATAGATCGATAGATGGATGGATGGATGTATGGACGGACGGACGGACGGACAGACAGACAGACACAGACAGATGATTATAGCTACATAGCTAGATAGCTAATAGATAGATAGATGATGATTGCTAGATAGCTAGACAGATGGTAGACATACATACATACATACAGACAGACAGATAGATGATAGATGATAGACAGAAAATCAGATGATTGATAGATGATAGATAGATAGATAGATAGATAGATGATAGAAAGATAGAAAGATAGAAAGATAGAAAGATAGAAAGATAGAAAGATAGAAAGATAGAAAGATAGAAAGATAGAAAGATAGAAAGATAGAAAGATAGAAAGATAGAAAGATAGAAAGATAGAAAGATAGAAAGATAGAAAGATAGAAAGATAGAAAGATAGAAAGATAGAAAGATAGAAAGATAGAAAGATAGAAAGATAGAAAGATAGAAAGATAGAAAGATGATAGATAGATGATAGATGATAGACAGAAAGTCAGATGATTGATAGATGATAGATGATAGATAGAAAGTCAGATGATAGATGATAGATAGATAGATAGATAGATAGATAGATAGATAGATAGATAGATAGATGATAGATAGAGAGACAGTCAGTCAGATGATAGATGATAGATTATAGATAGGTAGGTATGTAGGTATGTAGGTAGATCGATAGATCGATCGATCGATCGATAGATAGATAGATCGATTGATAGATAGATAGATAGATAGATAGATCGATTGATAGATAGATAGATAGATGATATTTTTGCTGAAAACTATTTACTTCTGTTTTTAGCAAAAATACCCAATAGCAAACAATGGCTTTACATAAGCATGGCATTCGCTTAACAATTATGGTATTCACTTAACAATCAAGCAAAGAGTAATAAAATCAAATCCACACATGGATGACCCACTTTATAATTGTCATGACTTAGAACTGGAAAAAGCTCCATTACAGTTGTAAATCAGGACTACATGTCACTACAAATATTTTACTCTTCCTGTAACAGGAAGCCAGTTCTCTTCAACGAGGATGCCACGGCCATCCCTGTTCCTGTGATGCTATGGGAACACCTAGGAAGAGCGCTTTAGAAGATGAACTCACCTTGACCCGGGGAGTCCACATTCTCTGCACTGTGCGCTGGTGTTTGGCTCAGGTTACGCCGGTGACTGTGCCTGGGAAGCATGGCTTCTGACCTCTCTTCGGGCAGGTTTAGATTGGGATTAGACTGAGTCAAGGGAGGACTTGAGGGCCTTGGCAAGGGACCTGAGCCATTGGGTAACCGCCTGCGAAGCAAAGGAGCAACAGATTAAATGGACAGGTTTTTGAGATGTCCCAATTTTCTAAATCACTTAAATGTAGAACATTATCAGATGTTTTTGGAGACTAGGCATAGCTTTAGACTTCAGATAGCATGCTTGAACACCATCAACATGACAGGCCCTGTCTGCTTTCACTTTCCATTGTACCAAACACTAGAGGGGGCGAAGGGTATCTTGGGGGGTTATTTCCTTACTTAATATATCTTCCTCCTTTTTTCCCAATTCATCAAAAGAATTAATGGCACACATTGATAAGAGAATGATGTATTTATTGAAAGTGATTCAATATAGCAGTTAGACTTATATACCGCTTCATAGGGCTTTCAGCCCTCTCTAAGCGGTTTACAGAGTCAGCATATCGCCCCCCCAACAACAATCCGGGTCCTCATTTTACCCACCTCGGAAGGATGGAAGGCTGAGTCAACCTTGAGCCGGTGAGATTTGAACCGCTGAACTGCAGATAGCAGTCAGCTGAAGTGGCCTGCAGTACTGCACCCTAACCACTGCGCCACCTCGGCTCCTCTCTATGGTCAAGTCTATATTAGCACTCAAACTGCAGTGGATTAACATCTGCCTAAAAGGACCCTTCTCTTGCTCAGTCGCTTCCCATAGCAAAGAGACACCACAGATACTGACCGTAAAGCTTCTGCAGATCATTAGGAGGAATGTGGAGTCTCTGAGGGCCACATTAAAGGTGACATCGTAAGCCTAGACTGCAGACTTGGGGAGCCTCATACCTGGGCAGATGGGGAATCTCAAAGTGGTGCAGCCTGGGAATGTCCTCTGAAGCTCTCATCTCTTCCCGTGGCGAGGGAGTCAGAGTTGCCGTGGACTGCTGTCCATAGGAATTTGCAGGAGAAGAGGCATCGTTGCGAGGTGGTGGAGGAGGACATTCTTCTTCCTGGATGTTCTCCATTAAGTAGGTCCTCTCTGGCAGAGGTGGACACCATTCCTCCACCTCTGACCTATCAAAGGTTCATACATTGTCTTAAGCCAGGACTTATTTTAACCATCGTTTATTAAACATATGTTTGTTCAGTTCCACCACAAAACCGCGGTACACTAAAGCGCGCTCGACGAAAGTGCGTACGTGACATCATCACAGCGTGACGAAAACAGCACGCTGTGAGCGGTAAACTTAAAATTAATGCGTAAATCTAAACCTAACCCCCCCAAACCTAACCCTAAACCTAACCCTAAGCCTAACCCTTAACCTAACCCTAAACCTAACCCTAAACCTAACCCTTAACCTAACGCTAAACCTAACGCTAACCCTTAACCTAACCCTAAACCTAATCCTAACGCTTAACGTAACCCTAAACCTAACCCTAACCCTTAACCTAACCCTAAACCTAACCCTAAACCTAACCCTTACCTTCATGTGAATCGGCTTGCTTTAATTTTATTTTAATTTTAATTTAATTTATTTTTAATTTTATTTGTCGCGCTGCTACTGATGTCACGTACGCGCTTTCTTCGGGCGCGCTGTAGTGTACCGCGGTTTTGGTGTGCCATGTGTTTGTTCATAAGTAATATTAAGCCATTAGAACTCTCACCTACACATATGTGCAACAAACCAAGCAAAGCACGTCATGGATTCATCGATGCCTAAAGTAAGCCATCCAGCAATCTACATGGCTGTCAGTGGACTAAAAGATGCTTAATGTAGTTACTAAATTAATTTGTTTGGGCTCATAGTGAACATTTGAGCCATCAACTGCTACAAACGACAACTAAAGTGAGACAAAGCAAAACCAAGCTTAGAGCATTTTCTAGGTTTTCAATGAGCTGGTTTAATTATTTTCCATTTCCATTTATTGAATTTATAGGCCGCCCAATCCCGGAGGACTCCGGGCGGCTTACAGAAATAAGAAATAAGAAATATTAAAAAGGGTTAAAACAGATAGGACACAACAAATTAAAAGAAGCACAACATGCACCCAGTCTAAGCGGGGCTGGACCTCAATCAAGAGGTCAACAGTCCCAGGCCTGCTGGAAAAGCCAGGTTTTGATAGCTTTACGGAAGGCCATGAGAGTGGGTAGGGCCCGGATCTCTGGGGGTAGCTCGTTCCATAGGGCCGGAGAGGCAACAGAGAAGGCCCTACTCCGAGGCGTCGCCAGCCGGCATTGTCCAGCTGATGGCACCTGGAGAAGGCCCATCCTGTGCGATCTTACCGGTCTTAGGGAGGTATGCGGCAGAAGACGGTCTCGTAGATATCCGGGTCCTAGGCCATGTAGGGCTTTAAAGGTGATTATGTTGAATGAAAAAAAATATGTTGAATGAACTCAGCCAATAAACTAGTTGGGAAGACTAGGCTCCCAATACTCAACTAGTAACCTAATTGAACAGACGCATGCTCCTTGTAGCATCAATAGGGAGAAATTAAGGGAGAAGAAAGTCATAGGCAGAGGGGCATTTAAGGGTTCTGGAGGTTAAAACTTGATTTTTGAGTCAGTTGAAGATATCCTGCGTGGAACTATTGACCTCAAAACTGGCAATACTGATTATAATTATTTTTCCTCTCGTACGTTCCTCTCTGTTCCTAAGCAGACCATTAGGGCAGTCTGTACTACAGGAAAATGCATTACTCCTGGAAAAAGCTGGTCAAAATTCAAGTGCAAACTCAGCCTTAATATGAACATGAAACCCACTTTTCAGTGCCAAGCTCTTTCAGCAGAAAAAACACAGTAAAATACATGTAATTTCCCAGTCCTCCGATGGGCCTTACGTGAGTTCTAGTTCTTCTTCCTCTTCTTCTTCTTCTTCCTCCTCCTCTTCCTCCTCCACATATTGGCTCAGCTCATTGGCAGATGGTGGTGGGGGCAGCACTTCTGTCCAGTTGAGGGATGGTGTTTTTACTGGCTTCCCCATCGATTTCTGTTTCCCAGGTTTAGCAACTACGGAAAGAGAGAAGTTAGACCTTCCATTACGGTAAAAGACTTTGGTTGCCAGCCTAGTCCTATCTGCAAAGAACAACTCTTATTAAAATTAATGAACCTGCATGTTTTCTTAAAGAGGTCACCTCAGTATGCTAACTTTATAGTTCTCCTAATCTTCCTGCAGCAATTTGTGTTTCTCTTGAACAAGATGTTATGCATTTTTATGCTACACGTATTGTATCGCATTGTCATCAATGATGAATTACCTTTTTCTAGGAAATGCCAGGCCTATTCTTCTCAAGACAAGAGGACCACATTGCAAGTTGAGACTAGATACATGATACACTTGGAGAGGATGGGAAGGGCAGAGGAAGATCTCTAGACTAGGGAGAGTGTAGGCTACAATTTCCATCATCTCTAACTTGCCTACCCTAGCCACATCTTAATTAGACTTGTACTATCAAACATTTGAGTACGTCCATGGTCTAGCTTCTTGTAGGCTTATGGTCCCTACCACTCTCCACCCTGCCCCGGTCGGGCT
The DNA here is from genome assembly GCF_051295495.1 of Thamnophis sirtalis. Taxonomy (NCBI): domain Eukaryota; kingdom Metazoa; phylum Chordata; class Lepidosauria; order Squamata; family Natricidae; genus Thamnophis; species Thamnophis sirtalis. The sequence continues at coordinate 86,845,253 of NW_028261382.1, forward strand.
GGGCATACTGGATGGTAGAGATGCCAGGCTCGTTGTTCCATTGGCCTTCCTCTTCATCAGGTGAGTGTAGATGAGTTGCACCATATGGTACCACAGGAGTTGTGGCATATGGGGTGGTGTGCTGGGAAAATGCCCCATTGAAGGTCCTCATGTCATCACTGGCCGGGTCAATGGTGCTGTATATGGGGCCATCGGACACCCCCGTCCCAAACTTCTCTGTCTGAGCAATGTAATTAGAAATCCCAGCATCTGTAAACAAGGACAGATGTTGTGAGCCTTTACCAGGTTTACGGGTTGAGCTGAAGCAGATTAAGGGTGCCTCAATTCCAAATGCCTCTAACATCTGTAGGTCTTTTATTTGAACTTATCGAGAGAGAGAGAGAAAAGGGGGGTCCTTGTTGTATTTTCAAAATCCTGTTTCAGTTTTTTCTCTTGGGTGGGAAACATCTCTCAGCCACTTCCTTTAAAAGATCCAGCTTCTTACTGGAGCCTGCCTGCCCACCCTCTTCCCCCACGGATCAGCTAGATTTTTTATTTAGTTATGTATATATCAAATATATAAATAAAGAGGGAGCCGAGGCAATGCATGTTTGCCTCTTGCTAGCCAGTTCTGGTTTTCTCCCATTAACGTTTTTATTGAGTTATAAAATAATGTAAAATTCAAAGTGAATAGGAAAGCAGTGGGGAGGGAAAGGGGAAGGAGAGGTGAGGAAGGATAAGAAAAAAAGAAAGAAAAAGAAGCATTGACTTCCGACTCTCTATGCTAGCCAGTTGATTTGATTTGATTTTTTATTGTATTTCTATGCCGCCCTATTCCCAGAGGGACTCAGGGCGGCTCACAAACCAAGTAAGGGGGGGGGGAATACAAGCGGGGGAAAAAAGGAACAACGGACAAACAACACCACAATTTAAAAACAATCAACAGCCACACAATTCGAGCGGGGACAAGAACTCATCAAATAGCAGTAGTATTGACTTATATACCACTTCATAGGCCTTTCAGGCCTCTCTAAGCGGTTTACAGAGAGTCAGCATATTGCCCCCAACAATCTGGGTCCTCATTTTACCCACCTCGGAAGGATGGAAGGCTGAGTCAACCCTGAGCCGGTGAGATTTGAACCGCTGAACTGCTGATCTAGCAGTAGCCTGCAGTGCTGCATTTAACCACTGCGCCACCTTGGCTCAGCCCCAGGCCTGTCGGAACAGCCAGGTTTTAAGGGCTTTGCGGAAAGCCTGGAGGATGGTGAGGGTCCGAATCTCCACGGGGAGCTCATTCCAAAGGGCCGGAGCAGCCACAGAGAAGGCCCTCCTCTGGCTGGTAGCCAATCGGCATTGGCCAGTGGATGGAATTCGGAGGAGGCCTAATCTGTGGGATCTAATCGGTCTGTTGGAGGTAATTGGCAGCAGGCGGTCTCTCAAGTACCCAGGTCCAATACCATGACGGGCTTTATAAGTGACGACTAGTGCCTTGAAGCGTATCCGAAGACCAATAGGCAGCCAGTGCAGCTCGCGGAGGATAGGTGTAACGTGGGTGAACCGAGGTGCACCCACGATCGCTCGCGCGGCTGCATTCTGGACAAGCTGAAGTCTCCGAATGCTCTTCAAGGGCAGCCCCATGTAGAGCACGTTGCAGTAGTTCTAGACCAGTGATGGCGAACCTATGACATGCGTGTCAGTGCTGACACGCGTAGCCATTTGGGGTGACACGCACAGGATTTCATGCGATTCATCCTCGGCTCCTGCTCCTGCACGGCCGGCGAGGATGAAAGAATCTGTGCTGGAGGAACGGGGGGGGGGGGCGGGACGTGTGATCTCCCCACCCACACTCACTTACTTTATCGCCACCACCCCTTTCTGAGCGCAGGGGCTGCTGGTAAGGCGTGCGTGCCGTGCGCACACACGTCATCAGCGCGGCGAGAGAGGACCCGCAGGAGAGGAGCGCGGGAACAGTGCGCGCCTCTCTCCAGTCAGGCCGGCACAGAGAGTCTACAAAAAAGTCACTAATAGGCAGGTTAGTTAAAGAATTCGCCCTCCCCCTCACTTATCTCAATTCACGGCAGGGCTGTGGAGTCTGCTGCTTCCAGCTCCACGTCCTCATCAACATGCCGTTCCGGCCCGCCCCCGCTATGAATATTCATATTCTTCGCCCTCGCGTCACTAGGAATATTCATAGCAGGGGCGGGCTGGAGCGGCATGTTGATGAGGACGTGGAGCTGGAAGCAGCCGACTCCACAGCCCTGGTTCACGGCACCCCAAACAAGTTCAATAATATCAAGGGCAACATACAAATCGACTGATGAACAAAGAAGTTACTAAGCAGGTATGTTAAATAATTTGTTTTTGGTTTATTAAATACAATTATATATTGCAATTATACATTTTTGTAGTTTAAACTATAAATTGCGCAAAATTATGTTTTTGTCAAAGTGACACACAACGCGAGTTATGCTCGATTTTTTGCCGATTTTTGACACACCACGCCAAAAAGGTTGCCCATCACTGTTCTAGACCTTCCGTGCTCCTGAGAGTCACACTTGACACTATGGAGCTCTTACCATTGTAGTATCTTTCAGTGACGTTATGATTTCCTGTACAACAGGCCATTCCAGGATCTTTTGTCTTCCCATTCCGTAGCAGATTTGGGGCTGGCCAGGAGTCTGCCAGCCATGGGTAGCTGGAAGCACTGGTAGCCATGGCCAGCATGCCAGGGCGGCTAGAGGAGAGACGGAGAATTATTTATTTGGTGACTAATGTGACAGCCATTTAAAAACAATTCGAGTAAGCGTGCATGCTTTAGTTAATTAATTGATTAAAAATGGTTTCAATTTAATACAGGTCTTTTAATTAAATTCAATTATGAGGCAAAGAAAGCACTTTCAATTATCAGGGGTATCCGACCAAGGGAAATGTTAAGACTTGTGGACTTCAATTCCCAGAATTCCCAATGGCTGGCTAGGGAATTCTGGGAGTTGAAGGCCCCAAGTCTTAAAAGTTCCTAAGGTTGGACACCCATCTTTTGGATATGTACAAGGTTGCAACAAGCAAGGTGTTAAAGGAAGTGTTGTATTTTTTTGGTTCAAAAATGCACAGCTTTAAATTTTGGAGTTTGGCTTACACCACATTTTAAACTTTGCTGCTAATGTTCAGATACCCAAATTGGTGTCCTGGGGAGTTGAGAATTATAGCCCAAAAACATAACAGGAAAACACTTGACTGAAAATGGCAGGAGTTATTTATTTTCTTGCCTGATTTCTTAATTAATAAATAATTGCATTCTCGTAATGTTCAATAGCAACCCTTTATATATTTCTTGGTATTTGAGGGATGACTGTATTCCAACATGCTGTTCTGTTTGGTGATTAATTTTTTAATCTTCTCTTTGGGTGAAGTGTTTCGAATGATCCTGAAACAGACACATGAAACGTGGCATATAATGAAACAAGGTACTCTGGAGGGATCTTCACTGAAAACTACTGAAGGGGTTGAAATAAAGATTAACTGACAGCCTGCCAAAAAATGGGTAACCTCTGAGTTATATGATGGATTATCATCATGGTTTCATCATTTCCTTCAATAATAATCTTCTTCTTCTTCCTTCTTCCTTCTTCCTTCTTCCTTCTTCCTTCTTCCTTCTTCCTTCTTCCTTCTTGGGGAAGAAGGACCCAGATTGTTGGGGGCAATATGCTGACTCTCTGTAAACCGCTTAGAGAGGCCTGAAAGGCCTATGAAGCGGTATATAAGTCTACTGCTATTGCTATTGCTATTGCTATTCTTCCTTCTTCCTTCTTCTTCTTCTTCTTCCTCCTTCTCCTCCTCCTCCTCCTCCTTCCTCGTCCTCCTCCTCCTCCTCCTCCTCCTCCTCCTCCTCCTTCTTCTTCTTGTATGTTCCAGCAAAACTCTGGAGCAATTTCAAGCAAACTTGGTACACAGATGACTTCTCCTCTGGAAACAAATACTGGGGTGGGGAGACACCCCTGGGGTATGTCTGTGTCTGTGTGTGCATTCCAGCATAACTCTGGAACGCCTGGGCCATTAAGAGACTGAGTGCGGCATCCTAGAACGGCTACTGTTTGTGATGTCAGTTCCTTCGCAGCTTCCTCTGGAAAGCCAGCCATGGCATTTACCCTCCAGTGGACCAATGGGAAAGCGCCCCATGGATTTGGGGCAAAGTGCCAGGATCGTAGACAGGGTGGGAAAGAGGAGTGCATGGGAGGGGCAAGGGAGAGGGCAGGGATGATGGGCAAGGGAGTAGGGGAAAGAAAGCCCCAGCTCAATGGCTCCCTGTCAGACAAATGCTTCGAGGTCTATAAATACCCAGGCAATGCTGGGTTATCAGCTAATATCAGATAAAAAGGGAGGGAAGAACTTTGTCTTTTCAGAACATGCTTGTGATGTTTATTGCTCCTTAGAAATGCCTTGATTAGCAGGACTTAGTTGACCAAAGGCATTTAACTGATCAATCCAAATCAATTCACTGATTAAATGTTGCAGTAGCTGTAACTTCCAAGATTTTGCCCCAATCAAACAGAAACGTAAAGCTTATGGGAGAATCCTTCCAATTAGCCCCAGGCCTCCGCACTCACCTGCTGCTGCCGACACGCGCTGGTCCATCCGTATGGGGGAAAGAAACTGCAAAGGAGAACAGAGCAGACTCTCAGGGATGCTCCTTTCGAGAACAAAAGAAGGGGAGAATTGATGGTATGGAGGACAAAGCAACACAATGGGAAGGGGGCACAAAGCCTTACCTGCTGGCGTGTAGGCAAAGGAAGCTGAAAAGAGAAGCAAGCAGAGAGTGAGGCAGCTCAAAGGAGGTCATCGCTGGGGTCAGCATGGATGGGCAGGGAGTCTAAGTTAAAATGATGGGGCACAGCAGGTGCATTGCATGCAAAATGACATGTGTTCCAAATCCCAATTAAAGGGAACCCACCAAAGGGGAGAAGGAGACCTCAAAATGGGCGGGGTGTCCCAGTTACATTTTCCTCCAGGACTCAGATCTCTACTTGGCCCATTAACACAGTATAGAACAGAAGGGGAAGCTGGAGGCAAGAGGAAGGAAGTCTTCCTTCCCCTTCCCCAACAAGGGAAGAGGTTTAGGAGGGGTGGTCCAGCCTCCAGGGTAGGATCCAACTTCATCTTTGGTGCAAGTGAGTCCATTGGAGCTCTCCATGGTGCTGAGATGCCCCATTCTGCTTAGTAGGCTTCTAGTCAAAGACAGGCCAAAGGACCTAGTATAAGACAGCCCACCTACCCCCTCCTTTAAGAATGCTAGAGTGGGGAGCTGGGAGTAAAGATGAGTTTATCTTGCCTGTATAGTGGCTCATCTCCTTTCTCTTCTTTCGGCGACAATAGATCCACACGCTGAAGCACATGAGAATGACCCAGCAGGCTCCTCCGATGCCAGCAATGAAAGCCGGTTGTTTCACGACACCTGTGATCTGCTCAGCAAGGCTCACACTATCCCCATTGTCCACAGGGACAGTGTCCTGGTCTGGCAGGGGTTCTGCAGCAAACATGGAAGGCAAAGGCATTTGGAGTCAGAAGAGGTACAAGGCTTGAGCACGGTCAGTTATGAGATGAGGACAGTAACCAGGTTGAGGATTGCAGTTTTCCTTTAGCATATCAAGGAGAGAGCCAATCATATGAGTCTCTACTTTCACTGTTCTAAAATAGCGTGGCACGACAAAACCGCGCTCGTCAAAATCGCGGTGATAAAATCGCGGCGCTAAAGCCGTGACGTCATCACCACGCGTCATCACCGCCACGACAACAGCGCAGCAACAGAAGGGCGCTTTAAAACGGCGCCGCAGCAGAAAGCCAACTTCAATTAAGGTAAGCATTAGGATTAGGTTTAGGGGTTTGTTTTAGGGTTAGGTTTAGGGTTAGGTTTAGCGTTAGGTTTAGCGTTAGGTTTAGCATTAGGTTTAGCGTTAGGTTTAGCATTAAGTTTAGGGTTAGGTTTAGCATTAAGTTTAGGGTTAGGTTTAGGTTTAGGGTTAGGTTTAGGGTTAGGTTTAGGGTACTGAGTGCTTGGGAATGCGCGAATTTGCCCTCCGCGATTATGTCATCGCGGTAGGGTCGCCTTTTTCCTTAGCGCTTAGAACGGCGTGAATTAGTCTTCACGGTTATGTCTCCGTGGATAAGGGCTTCGCTGATTTGTGGTGGAACCCTAAAATAGCAAACTACTGTTCTATTGCCCTGACAATATTGCATGTCTGTCTCACACTTCCTTCATCCTATTGCATTTTATCACTTTTCCTACCTTTTGGAATCAGCTGACTCCCGTTTCAGAACTAAAGTTATGGAACATTTGCAAGAGAGACATTGCGAGATGGTTTATCTTTGAATGAACGTATTTAAGAAGCCCTTGAATGAATACCATTCAAACCATCTAAAAGCACGATAGTCATAGTGGGTGGATGTAATTTTAGTCATTGTCCTCTTGGTCGTAACACATCAATTTATTATAGGCCATAACTGAAAAGACCATCTCTCGTTCATATGACAGCTGTACCTTTGAAGATGCTAGGGATGTGCTGCAGAGCTTCCCCAGGTGATCCACCTGGTTGGACAGGATTGTATGGAAATGAATCCTCTTTTTCCCCAACTGTGGGCATATGAAGGAGTCCCGAATACTCACTGATCTGTATGGTGATCGGGGCGCTCCTTACTCCGATGCCAGCACTAGTGGTAGCCGCAACCTCTGTGCGGTAGATCATGCCAGGGATTAGCCCCATCAAAACTGTGGAACGCATTGTGCCATCCACTGTCTTATTAATGTGATAGCGAGTCTCGTTTCCCAGACACCAAACCTGTCCAGGAGGAGGAGAAGACCATAGTAACTAATGGCTGAAGACAACATTACCCTGCAAAAAGAACTAGCTGCACATCACTGGATTGCAGTATCTAACAGAGTAAAGAATGGATGCATTGGCCAGGCAGTTGGACAAGCCAATCTACAACATGTAACCCAACTCTATGATAATATTCCCCAGCTTCTATGACCATCAGAAGTCCAAAGGACTTCAGATCCATTCTTTTGGGGGTGTCCCTCATTGCAAAAGTTGTCAAGGAACCCATCTTACCCGATAATCTTGAATGATCCCATTTTGTTCTCCAGGTGGAGGTGGCTCCCACGATATGCTTATACTAGTACTGTTGCTGGTTCCCACCGTCATAACAGAAACTCCTTGTGGAGGAGCACTGGGGGCTGAGGAAGAGGAAGAGGGAAGAAAAGGGATTTCTTGCTCAGAATAGTCTGATGAAGATAGCCAGCATTGCAACTTCTACTCCGAGTTGTGAAAGCCCACCAAGATATGTATGGTCAGGACATGCTGGATGAATTTTGATACAACGCTAAGGTTCGATACGGATTTGCCTGGTTTTTGCTAAACAGAAAACTGAAGAGCATGTGGTCTTTATTGCAGACAAGAAATTCGCAACAGAAATGGAGAAGCAATCATCATGAACAGAAAGATGCCAGAGTCACTACTTGACTACAACATCAACATGTTAAGTTTAAGGCAAGTCACTTAACATTGCAGTGATCCAAGTCTCATTTTCCAATTCAAGACACAGCTGTATAGCATCTTGCAACACTTACAAAAAACATTGTGGGAGACTGGAATCTTAAAATTGGAACTAAATAATATCTGCAATATTGGGACAATTTGACTTCAGTATACATACTAAAGCTGGAGACAGACTAATAGAGATCTGCTAAGGAAATTCAATGTTTACAGAAAATACCTTCTTCCAACAGCCTGAAAGATTACTTTACACATGAACATTAGTCAACGGACAAACCCAAAATCAAATTTACTATATGCTCTGCAAGCTGAGATGGAGAAGATCTATTCAATCAGCAAAAACAAGATTTGGTATTGCCTGTGGCTAGCATATGAACTCCTCCTTGCAACTTAATTCATCAGACAGACAAGATATTATCTCGGCAATATTCAATATGATTATACAGCGAAGGTAAAGCATGTATTTAGTGGATTAGAATTGATAAATAGAGTGCTTGAAGAACTCTGGATGAAACCTTGTGACATCACCAAAGATAAAGCCAGAGAAATATATTGAAATGCAGAAAGCAAAAGAGGATGAAATTGCTGTCTGCTAAGATATTGAAAATAGCTGAAGAAACAAAAGGAAACAGAGGCAGAAAGAAATGGGTGTAACTAAAACGCTACATTCTAGAGAATGGTACAAAGAGACAGTGAGTTATATCTACACCGACATACAAAGAAACTGAGAACAACAATAAATGAAAAAGGACAAGAAATTTGAGAAAATTATAGAAATTGGGGGAAAATTTAATACAAAGTGGTCATAATAAAAGCCAAAGCTCTAAAGAAGCTAAAAAGAATGGCACAAACACAAACACACACACACACAGACAGACACACACACAGAAGATGAACAAGGTGGGTTCAGAAGAGGCAAAGGCAACTGAGATTACAAATAGCATCCAGTGGAAAATGAAAAAAGACCAGAATCTCTTTTTATCTATCTATCTATCTATCTATCTATCTATCTATCTATCTATCTATCTATCTATCTATCTATCTATCTATCTATCTATCTATCTATCTATCTATCTATCTATCTATCTATCATCTATCTATCTATCTATCTATCTATCTATCTATCTATCTATCTATCTATCTATCTATCTATCTATCTTTGTCTCTCTCTGTCTATCTATCTTTGTCTCTCTCTGTCTATCTATCTATCTATCTATCTATCTATCTATCTATCTATCTATCTATCTATCTATCTATCTATCTATCTATCTATCTTCTATCTATCATCTATCTATCTATCTATCTATCTTCTATCTATCATCTATCTATCTATCTATCTATCTATCATCTATCTATCTATCTATCTATCTATCTATCTATCTATCTATCTATCTATCTATCTATCTATCTATCTATCTTTGTCTCTCTCTGTCTATCTATCTTTGTCTCTCTCTGTCTATCTATCTATCTATCTATCTATCTATCTATCTATCTATCTATCTTCTATCTATCTATCTTTGTCTCTCTCTGTCTATCTATCTTTGTCTCTCTCTGTCTGTCTGTCTATCTATCTATCTTCTATCTATCATCTATCTATCTATCTATCTATCTATCTATCTATCTATCTATCTATCTATCTATCTTCTATCTATCATCTATCTATCTATCTATCTATCTTCTATCTATCATCTATCTATCTATCTATCTATCTATCTATCTATCTATCTATCTATCTATCTATCATCGATCGATCGATCGATCGATCGATCGATCGACCTACCTACCTACCTACCTACCTACCTACCTACCTACCTACCTACCTACCTACCCACCCACCCACCCACCCACCTACCTACCTACCTATCTACCTATCTATCTATTTGTCACATTTAAAATAAAAAAGTGACTCTGAGTAACCTATTAGCTGCAATAACTTGTGAATAACTCCTTAAAGACATTGGTGCACTCTAAGCTTCCTCCTATTCTGCCTACGGATGAATTTCTATCATGACCAGGAATCAAGAATAAGAACGGAGCGTGAGACAGCGAAAGCATTTAAAAACGGGAAAGGCGTTAGGGCTGAATACTGACATTGTGCTCAATATTTATTTATTTGTTGATTGATTGATTCAAATTTAGAGATGGCCCATCTCACTCACAGAGTGATTCTGAATTGTGCACAATTGAAAACATTGAAAACCATATAAAATATTGTATTTCAGTAAAAGGAGGCACAGTTAAAACAAGGGTGGCAATTGGAGTTTGCACGGCAGGGGAGAGCCTTCATGGATGTCGACTGTACTGAGTGAAATGTCGGATTAGGGGAGACAGAAACCGGAATTACAATTGCTGTGAGAAATGTCAACCACCAGAGATGTTCTGATGATACCACTTGATACTTGGAAGTGGAGAAGACTTAAGTGAACTCTTTTTGAACGTGCTGGTCTGCTGCTCCATATTAAAAACAACAAACCCATTTAAAATCATGTTAACAGGCAGTGCCAACCCAATGCAAAGAAAGAGGGAAACTGATGTAGCCAACAGATTTTATCTTCCTAGGCTCAAGCATGGCATACATACTGTGGAGGTGCCATGCCTGCAACTAAATTATATATTGTCAAAATCATTATTTTCCCAGTTATAACATATAGCGTAAAAGGGTAGATGATCAGAAAAACTGAACAAAAAATGCACGCTTCTGAATTATGGCGCTGAAGAAGATTGTTGGGGAAATAAATAATTTATTTTTCTTGGATTGCAAAAAGAAGAAATCATTCAAGAAGAGATGAAACACAACCAGAGCGCACGTGGAAATACTAACAATGAAACCAATGCTTATATATTTTGGACGAGCAAGCAAAGCAACAGGCAAGATTTATTAAAAAAAAGGCTGGGATGCCTGGAAAAAATCAAACTCAATTGAAAAAAGCCAATAAAAGAACAAGTGACTGGCTATAAGGTATAAGAACTAAAAAACAAACCCTCACTGATAATTCTGGTGGAATGATGTCCTTTGGAAACCAGAAGTGACTGAATGACTGAACAATCTCAACATACTCTGTGAAATCAGCCGTTGTGGTTTATCAGCTGTGATTTATTTAGTGTGTCTTGTTAACCTGACCAGTTTCAATCTGTTAAAACAACTCTCATCCTTATGCAGGGTTCTTGTTCCTCCTGCTTATGGGCTTTCTGTAGAAATCAACAGATCAGCCAAGCAGAAGACCCTATTTGGCAGAAGATACAACCGCTTCATCAATGCATGCGAACTTTATAAATCAAGACCACGTACTTCGTCTGTCAAATTTGGTTAACAATTAAGGCCAAATGATCAATTTTTTTTGCCTGTTCACAGGAAGACAATTGGGGGGGGGGGGAGAAAAGGGAGCATATGGAAAGGATTCTTTTTTAGTGTCTTATAAACCACCCCGAAGATAATTAAATCAAAGGGCCAACATTTGATCAATCGGGCAGAGAGCAAATGTTTGATTATTAATAATAGATGAATAGCAATAGCAATAGCAATAGCAGTTAGACTTATATACCGCTTCATAGGGCTTTCAGCCCTCTCTAAGCGGTTTACAGAGTCAGCTTATCGCCCCCAACAACAATCTGGGTCCTCATTTTACCCACCTCAGAAGGATGGAAGGCTGAGTCAACCCTGAGCCGGTGAGATTAGAACCGCTGAACTGGAGATCACAGTCAGCTGAAGTGGCTGCAGTACAGCACTCTAACCACTGCGCCACCTCGGCTCTTAAAAAGGCCCCCGAGAATCCTAATTCTGTAAGATATACTGTATTTTACAAAAAAAAAATCTCAGAGATCTCCTAATCCATTCTACCAATGTTAACAATCAGCAGTCATGAAATAGTTCCCTGGGAAATTATTCCTTTCCTTACTTCTGTCTAACAATCAATACAGCATTCGGAATTCATGTCTCCGTAGAAAAGAAGTCTATAGTGCTTACGGTTCGGAGTTAGACACAAAAAAATGACGATGATAGAGTAGCAATAGCAATAGCAATAGCAGTTAGACTTATATACCGCTTCATAGGGCTTTCAGCCCTCTCTAAGCGGTTTACAGAGTCAGCATATTGCCCCCAACAACAATCCGGGTCCCCATTTTACCCACCTCGGAAGGATGGAAGGCTGAGTCAACCCTGAGCCAGTGAGATTTGAACAGCCAAACTGCAGAACTGCAGTGCTGCATTTAATCACTGCGCCAACCAGAGGTGGGTTGCTTCTGGTTCGGCCTGGATTGGGTGAACTGGTAGTGGCTGTGGCTGTAGGCCCCACCCACCTACCTGCACATGCGAACCGGTAGTAAAAAATTTGGAAACCCACCACTGGAGAAAACCTCAATATTCACATGACCATTGAAACCAAGAGATTTGGTTATAGGCAGGTGGGGATGACTCGGGCATAAAGATAGCAGCTTTCTTTTCCTACCAACCTTCTTCTGGGGTTCGCACCAGGAGCACCTCACTATCCATGCCCTGGAACTCATCAAAATATGGCCGGATCTTGACCTCATATTCTTGGCCTTTGCGTAGGTCTACTAAGACAGTGTTCCGTTCAACAGGTGACTTCACATCCTGCACCAGCCAAGCGCTGTTCTTGGGCCGGTACATCACCCGATAACCTTGGATGAATTGAGCCTGGCGATCCACCTGAAGGAAATAAAGGGAGAGAGCATTGACTGTATGGGGTTGGGACCTATTGCCTGGATCCATGCTTTTCCCATCCAGGATCCCATTTCTTTCTCTTGCTATTGGTTCTGATGATGTTGTTTCAAGAAAAAAGTATGAGCTTATTTGCACTCACAGTCCAGGTGACTTGGATGGTGGTGGAAGTGAGGACAACGGGTTCCTGGAGCTGAACTACCACATCCCCAAGTTCCCGTTGCACCTGCCGGTGGTCAACTCCTTGTCTGGTGGGACTCACATCTATCAAAAAAACCCCCACAAATCCCATATCAGATGATACTCTTTGCAACAAGACCAACATCAAATATCCAAAACAGAAAAAGTGGTCACCAAGTTATAGAGATGCATACTCTCATCAAGTTTGTTTCTAGGTTTTACTGGATTACTTAACTCTAGGTAACTTGGTGACTTCAAGAGTTAGAAACATGCTTTTGTAGCAATGTTCAATCTGTGCTAGGCCAACTGAACTTTCTATGGAAAGATTGTAGAGGTACAGATGTACAACTGGAGATTATAAACCAAGTACTCTTCTTAACTCTGGTTCCTAAAGGGTTTTCTCAAAGGAACAAGGAATAATGGATGGAAATTGATCAAGGAGAGATTCAACCTGGAAATAAGGAGACATTTTGTGACAGTGAGAACAATCAACCCATGGAAGAGAAGTTGCCTTCAGAAGTTGTGGGAGCTTCATCACTGGAGGCTTTCAAGAAGAGACTGGACTGCAATCTATCAGAAACGGTGTAAGGTCTCTTGCTTGGATGGGGGGGTTGGACTAGATGACCTACATGGTCCCTTCCAACTCTGTTAATCTAATCTAATCTATCCTGAAAGGCCTAAGAGGGCTGAGAACTAAAGTAGAAGGGACCATATATTATTTGAGTAGATTTGCAGACTTCTCTACAATTACTTGGAGGACTGCAGAATGAAAGTAAGAAGAAAAGAGTTCTACATAGCTAATCACCCAACACATGTGCACAGCTTCTGATTCCTTATAACCACCAGGAAATAAATCTTCTTTTTATCTCTTTCACAGGTGGAGTAAAACCTATCACAACAGCAGTGGAATTCAAAATGAGGCCTTGATCAATCTTTTAACCCCTGTCATAAACTTCCATCAGTGTTACTATCTGGCTCCCTTCACACATACATCAAGCCAGGGTTTGTTTTAGCCCTAATTTTCTAAATCCTCTCATAATTACCTGGATTCACACAACGCAAAACCTCATGGTTGGATCTTCTTCCCATAGCAATAGCAATAGCAGTTAGACTTATATACCGCTTCATAGGGCTTTCAGCCCTCTCTAAGCGGTTTACAGAGTCAGCATATCGCCCCCACAGTCTGGGTCCTCATTTCACCCACCTCGGAAGGATGGAAGGCTGAGTCAACCCTGAGCCGGTGAGATTTGAACCGCTGAACTGCAGATAGCAGTCAGCTGAAGTGGCCTGCAGTACTGCACTCTACCCACTGTGCCACCTCGGCTCTCATGTTAAGCCCAAACCAAATAAGTGACATTAAATGACATTTAATCCACTGCATCAACCAAGCTCATGTCAGATCAACCCCTCCTTCAACGTAGCGCCAAGTGGGAAACTTACCTTGTGTACGAACTGGCTCTGAGACTGGGCTGGGATCACTGAGGCCATAGGAGTTGACAGCTCGTACAAGGAAGAGGTAAATGGTGTTTGGATTCAAGCCACTGACTGTGTGCTTTTCAAGCTTGACATCATCTGCCACGGTTTGCCAAGTGCTGCCTGAAGACTGACTGCAATGGGACAGAGTTCAAAAAGGAAGGAAGGAAGAGACAGCACAGGCTTCATGTGTGCCCTTGGCCTCTGATTTAGCTGGCTTAGCAAAAGTCTGATTTAACAACACCCTGATTTAGCAAAATTCAGAGGCAGAGAGGTCCACCAGTGGTGCCTGGTGTGCATGCTTACAACATCCCACAATTTACCTTGAGATCAACGAGCAATAGAAATTTAGCTTAATTTAATTTCATTCCTTTTTATTCACTCTATTTAGGCACCACTGACTCCCAACAACTCTAGGTAGCTCACTGCATAACAACGAAGATAAGACAAGTCAAAATCATAACCAACCAACCAAAATAAGTAAAAGCAGATTACCAATGTAACAATAATGGGTAGGACTTTTGATATATACCAACGATTAGTTCAGATTTTTCTTATCATGAAACGCAGGAAATTAGAGGCTCCATTAAGACAAGACTATTGACGGCTTGTGACATTCGTGAACAACTATTTGGGCTCAGGCAAACCTCATGAAGACCCCCTTTGTTCCTCTGGCTGTTGGGTTGCCCCAGATGGTCTTGGGTTACCCCCCTGGCATTTTAGATTCCCCACACTTCCCTAAAGGAAGATGGTGCAAAGCATTCTGGGAAATTTGAAAAGGCAGGTGGATTTTAGCTGCTTGCTATGGAAGATGGCCCTCTTCCCCGAGGAGGGACCATGATGGATGGCATTAGAAAGAGACCAATTTGTCCAGACGGTCTCCCTGCCAGCCTTAAAAGATCTCAGCAACTGCAGAATGACTTTGCAATTAGAAGCACAGACGCTGCAGTTATAAGCCCGGCCTTTTGTAGACACAAAGGAACGGTAGACAAGATCCCTGTTTGCCTTAACCACTGAATTTTAAGGTTCACAAAATTGTTTTAGAATTGCTGCCCGCTTTGAGCTTTCAAGGTCCAGAATTCAATGGAGCTCTGATTGACAAGCTTTTGGCTCAGGTACAAAATGTAAACAGGGACTTGGCCCTTAGCCCAATCTATTCTCCCTGCAATCAGAAAATCTATTTTTTGTGAGCTTTTTCGACTCTGCTTCAAAGAGGTGCAATTTTTCCGTAGCCTTTAAATGGGATGCGGGAACAATGGGGTAATATATGTTCCATGCTGGAAGCTAGAAAGAGATGAACCTGAATGCAACACCAGGACATTTCCAAGGCTTAGAAATGGGAGAGCTCAGAATTCAGATCGGCTCTGAATTCTACGCTGAACACAGAGATGCTCAAGTCCACCTTAAAGAGGATTTGTAGCAGATGCCAGGCTGAGCCCAGCCTTGTGTTTCTCTGTCCCTTCGTGCATGCTCCCATACAAGTCTGGATTAGTTTACTCAATGATTTATGAGGTAGCAGGGGTACCTCCCCGTTTGCCAAACCCTCTCACTGTAAGTGACTTGCTCAGCCACCTGCGCTTCCCCCCCCAAAACTCCCCTTCTAGAACAGATGGCTCTGTTAGGTAAGGTGTGTGCAAACCACATGAAAAAGAAGAGTTTTCCTTCATACACGCATCCCTTGGTAGCTCAGCTGCAGGGAGGCGGAATCCGAACAGGGCCTGTGTTGGTGATATGTGCGTCGTGGGCAGGAATCACAAACAGAAGCTTAATATGGATTTAGCAGGGGAGGAAATGGATGGTCTTGGAATGTACCGACAGCAAAAAAATTTACACAGCTGCCTGGATCTGCTCTCTTGCCCTCTGAAAATCTAGCTCCGGACACAGCTGATAGATGGGGAAGTGTGTGTGTGGGGGGGGGGGGGGGGAGAGAAAACAGCTCAGATCTTTATAAAGCCAAGTCTTCTTTTTCGTGACCCGTCAAAACCGCGCTCGACTAAGCCGCGCCCGATTAAACCTCGTTGCTGACGTCATCAACAGGGCGACAACAGCCAGCGCGGAGAAAGAAGGGCGCTTTAAATAGCGCTTTGAAAGCAAGCCGATTCAACTTAAGGTAAGGGTTAGGTTTAGGGTTAGCTTTAGGGTTAGCTTTAGGGTTAGGTTAAGGGTTAGGGTTAGGTTTAGGGTTAGGTTAAGGGTTAGGATTAGGTTTAGGGTTAGGTTAAGGGTTAGTTTTAGGGTTAGGTTTAGGATTAGGTTTAGGGAGGTTAATTTTAGGTTTAGGGTTTACAGCGTGCTTCTGTCTCCGGGCTGTTGTTGCCCTGTTGATGATGTCAGCTACGCGGTTAATCGGACGCGGTTTAGTCGAGCGTGGTTTTGTGGTGGAACCCTTCTTTTTCAGGTAAAAGGTAGAAGTTGCCATTCTTGGATAATAGAACAGGGATACCCAGCCTGACTTGGGTTGTGCTTCTTGTAAACTCCACTCCCTAAAATAGTTTGTAAGTTTAATTTTATTTATAGGCCACCCAATCCCGAAGGACTCCGGGCAGCTTACAGAAGGGGAAAGAAAGAAAATAAAAAATAAAAATAAAAGACAAGTTAAAACAACACAAATACATTCATTTCAGTCGGGGCTGGACCTCAACAATGAGGTCAACAGCCCCAGGCCTGCTGGAAAAGCCAGGTCTTGACAGCTTTTCTGAAGGCCATGAGAGTGGGTGAGGTCCGGATTTCTGGGGGTAGTTCGTTCCAAAGGGTCGGGGCAGCCACAGAGCGTGACCCGTCAAAACCGCACTCGACTAAACCGCGCCCGACTAAACCGCGTCGCTGACGTCATCAACAGGGCAACAACAGCCAGCGTGGAGAAAGAAGGGCGCTTTAAATAGCGCTTTGAAAGCAAGCCAATTCAAGTTAAGGTAAGGGTTAGGTTTAGGGTTAACTTTAGGGTTAGCTTTAGGGTTAGGTTAAGGGTTAGGGTTAGGTTAAGGGTTAGGGTTAGGTTTAGGGTTAGGATTAGGTTTAGGGTTAGGTTAAGGGTCAGGATTAGGTTTAGGGTTAGGTTAAGGGTTAGGGTTAGGGTTAGGGTTAGGGTTAGGGTTAGGGTTAGGGTTAGGGTTAGGGTTAGGGTTAGGTTAAGGGTTAGGGTTAGGGTTAGGGTTAGGTTAAGGGTTAGGGTTAGGGTTAGGTTAAGGGTTAGGTTTAGGGTTAGGTTTAGGATTAGGTTTAGGGGGGTTAGGTTTAGGTTTAGGGTTTACAGCGTGCTTCTGTCTCTGCGCTGTTGTCGCCCTGTTGATGACGTCAGCGATGCGGTTTAGTCGGGCGCGGTTTTGTCGGTGAACCGCCACAGAGAAGGCTCTCCTCCGGGGAGCCGCCAGCTGACATTGTCTGGCTGACAGCATCCGAAGGAGGCCGACCCTGTGGGATCTGACCGGCCGTTGGGAGGAGTGTGGCAGTAGGCGGTCTTGCAGGTGTGCTGGTCCTAAGCCATGTAGGGCTTTAAAGTAATGACCAACACCTTGAATTGCGTCCAGAGACCAATGGGTAGCCAGTGCAGCTCGTGGAGGATAGGTGTAACATGGGTGTACCTAGGTATACCCAATATCGCTCGTGCGGCTGCATTCTGGACTAGTTGCAGTCTCCGAACGCTTTTCAAGGGTAGCCCCATGTAGAGCGCGTTGCAGCAATCCAGCCTTGAGGTGACTAGGGCATGAGTGACAGTTTGGA
Organism: Thamnophis sirtalis; assembly: GCF_051295495.1. Lineage (NCBI taxonomy): Eukaryota > Metazoa > Chordata > Lepidosauria > Squamata > Natricidae > Thamnophis > Thamnophis sirtalis. The sequence goes on from NW_028261382.1 coordinate 86,862,830, forward strand.
GTGCCTCCCGATCCAAGTAGGGCCGCAATTGGTGCACCAGGAGAACCTGGGCAAAGGCTCCCCTGGTCACAGCCGACAGATGATGTGGGTAGGGGTGAGTAATATTCAGGGATGAATATTGCATGTTGAATATTTTGTCAGTGTGCTGGATGGAGTGAGCAGAGCTAAGAGGAGCCTACATTAAATTGACAGTTCAGGAGGGTTCAGCTTTCTGCAGTGAGAATTCTAATCCTGTCCCAGCGCAATAGATGATAAAAATAAAATAAAATAAGGAAAGCATTCGTTTCTCCCCCATTGTCCCGTCTTTGCAGCAAAATCTCATGTTCTTTTGCTGACTGGAACAAAACAAAACCCGGACTCTGTTTCATCACCTCTGTCAAGGGGCAGCCAGCCCAACAGGAGGCATAAGATTGCTTGACCCATGGGCTAAGGGGAGATGGAGAACTGTTTTATTGCCCAAGATCGCATTACATGGCTGAAAGCAGCAGAGCAAAGCTAAAAATGTGAGGGGTTTTCCTCCCATCTCCCTCCTTCTTCCCCTCTTCTCATGCAACAACCTGCTAGGGAGGAACAGATTGTTCTTACAGGAGATCTGATTTAATCATTAGGGGAGAATTTGTGAAATCACAGAAGACATTAGGCCCAGGACTGTAGATTGCCTAGTCTTGAACAATGGATTAACTCTTCTATTTATTACATTTTTTTATCCCACCTTTATTACTTTATCAGTAACTCAGGCAGCAAACAAACCAAATGGTCCTTTCTCAACAACAACCCTGTGAGGTGGTGTAGGAAGTTATCATCCAGCCCTCTCCCAGAAAAATGAAATATCCTAGGAAAATATTGAAAAGGCAGAATATTATATTTTCTCTGGATGTCAAAAGGAAGAAACATGTTTCAAAAAGACAAAGTAACTCTCCCTGCAGCTTCCTGCCCTCACCCACTTTGTCTATGAGCCATTAATGCCTGAGCTAGTCCCTTTACATAATAAAGACTTCTCCCCTTCAGCTCCATGGGAATGGGATTAAGGCACGATAATATCGGTCTTTACCCAACTGACCACATGGCATCTGAGAATTCAACCAAACCTGGACTCAGCCTAGAGAGTTGCCCCTGCATGGCCCCATGTGAGTCTGACAACCAATCAGAATACATTTCTTACACATGAACAGGAAACAGATAGGTGGGGCCAAACAGATTATGAAAAGCTCTGCAAGCCCCTCCCTCGACCCTTCTTCTTCTTCGCCCAACACCTGGAAGCATGTGATCACCTTTTTCCCCAGGACCTCAAGCCATGCGGTCCTGTCCACCATTAAACATTAAACCATCTTTCTAAGCAGCCTCCATGGCCCCAGTGTCTTTTTCCCCACTTGGAGCCGAACCCAGAAGGACATTTCTTCCAACAGTGGGTTGGGCTGAAAAAGAGTGACTGGCTTTCATGCCTAAGGCGGTTCCACCACAAAACCGCGGACGACAAAATCGCGGTCGACGAAAGCGCGTATGTGACGTCATCACAGCGCGACGAAAAAGATCGAAAAATGTAAAAATAAAGCGAAAACCTTACCCTAACCCCCCCCAAACCTAACCCTAAACCTAACCCTTAACCTAACCCTAAACCTAACCCTAAACCTAACCCTTAACCTAACGAAAAATGTAACGCTAACCCTTAACCTAACGCTAAACGTAACTCTAACGCTCTAAACCTAACCCTAACCCTTAACCTAACCCTAACCCTAACCCTTAACCTAACCCTTACCTTTATGTGAATCGGCTTGCTGTAATTTAATTTTTATTTCAATTTTTCGATCTTTTTTGTCGCGTTGTGATGACGTCACATACGCGATTTCATCGACCGCGCTTTTGTGGAACGCGGTTTTGACGGGTCACGCCTAAGGCAGGACTAGAACTCACAGTCTCCCGATGACTGGCCCAAAATCACCCAGCCAACTTTTATGCCTTTTTAGGCCTAAAATGGGCTTTAAAGGTAATGACCAACACTTTTTAGGCCTAAAATGGGACTAGAACTGGTTTACAAACCATCACCTTAGCCACTATACCAAAATAGTTCTCGAGCTTTTTCATTCTAAAATTGCCCATCTGCCTGCTTCATGCCCAACAGTATCTGGAGAAACAACTCTCAGGAAACCCGTGAGTTACCTGAATGCTTCAATAATGTATGAGCTGATAGGAGCGCCTCCGTTCCCAGGGTTTGGCTTCCAGATCAAAGCAACACTGTTCTTGGTGACATCAATGACCAGAGGAGCTGAAGGTGGACCTGGAAGCAGGTTTGGCTCTGGAAGCTGCATCTGGAGATCTACTCCATTCTCTGGAGAAAAAAAAACAAATGTTGAGGATGAAGAGAACATTAGCCAGAAGGTCTTCAAGGAATACTGATCAAATCAACAACAGAAAGTGGGCTTTGTAGATGGTGGGCTGAATTCAGCCTTGTGCAACCTGTGGCTTCCCGATGCATTTTACATTTGGCAAAGAAAAGAAATGCATGATCTGGAACATTGGAATTGGAATTGGAAAGTTTATTTATAGGCCGCCCTTTTCCCTGTGGGGACTCAGGGCGGCTTACAATTCATGGGGAGGGGAATACAAACAGTGAGACATAAAACAATACATAATTAAAAATAGAACACAACATTCATCATTCGGGAGGGGACGGATTACAATCTAACCCCAGGCCTGACGGGATAGCCAGATCTTAAGGGCTGTGCGGAAGGTCTGGAGGGTGGTGAGGGTACGGATCTCCACGGGGAGATCGTTCCAAAGGGTCAGAGCTACTACCGAGAAGGCTCTCCTCCGCGTAGTCACCAGTCGACACTGACTGGCAGATGGAATTCGGAGGAGGCCTAATCTGTGTGATCTAATTGGTCGCGAGGAGGTGATTGGCAGGAGGCGGTCTCTCAAGTACCCAGATCCACTACCATGAAGGGCTTTATGGGTGGTAAGTAGCACCTTGAAGCGCACCCGGAGATCAACAGGTAGCCAGCGCAGCTCGCGGAGGATAGGTGTTATGTGGGTGAACCGAGGTGCACCCACAATCGCTCGCGCGGTCGCATTCTGGACTAGCTGAAGTCGCCGGATGCTCTTCAAGGGCAGCCCCATGTAGAGCACGTTGCAGTATTCCAGCCTTGAGGTCATCCTATGAGGAAGATATAACTATCTGTGCAAGGAAGTATGGACTTTCTTCATCCTGAAAACTAGGGATTCCTGCTAACCAGGAGGATATTAATAGAGTTTACTGCCATGAGATGTGACAACAGCCATAAACCTTTATGATCTTTTTCCCACTCCAAGGAATTAGGCAAATAGTGGTTTGAGGAGACAAGAAACCAAACATTTAAGTCTGGCAGGTTTCAGAATCTTTACAAGGATGTAGAAAGAATGGCCATGTTTAGATTTGCTGGTTGACAAAAAAGCCACTCAGGGCAGATCTCTGGGGCTTCTTTTGTTTACCTAACTGTGGACAGGATCTTTCTCTGGGACACACTAGGAGAAATGGTGTTTGGCAACCAAACTTTAAGACTCGTGGACTTCTGCTCCCAGAATTTACCAGCCAGCATGTCCACAAGTCTTAAATTTACCACAGTTGGACAACCCTAGATTGAAATCAAACTAGATCTGCATTTAATGCAGAAATTTTTTTAAAAAATGGAAGTGCTCAGGGAAAGGTTCTGTAGAAAGTTAAAACCCACTCCTCTCCTAGAAAAAATGAAATATCCTAGGAAATATTGAAAAGGCAGAATATTATATTTTCCTGGATGTGAAAAGGGAGAAACAGTTTTAAAGACAAAGTAACTTCCTGCAGCTTCCTGCCCACCCCCACCCCCTTTTGTCAATAGGCCATTAAGATGCCCAAGCCAGTCTATTTACATAACAAAGACCTCTCCCCTTCAGCTCCAGAGTGATGGGATTAAGGCATGATAATATTGGCCCTTTACCCAACTCACCACATGGCATCTGAGAACTCAACCAAACTTGGGACTCAAAACACAGCCTAGAGAGTTGCCCCTGCATGGCCCCATGGGAGTCTGACACCCAATCAGAATACATTTCTTACATAGGAACAAGAAACAAAGAGGTGGGGCTGAACAGAGTATTAAAAACCCAGCAAGCCCTTCCCCTCTCCTCCTCCTCCTCCTCCTCCTCCTCCTCCTCCTCCTCCTCCTCCTCCTCCTCCTCCTCCTCCTCCTCCTCCTCCTCCTCCTCCTCCTCTTCTTCTTCTTCTTCTTCTTCTTCTTCTTCTTCTTCTTCTTCTTCACCTGGAAGCATGTGATCACCTTTTCCCCCAGGACCTCAAGCCATGTGGTCCAGTCCACCATTAAACCATCTTTCTAAGCAGCCTCCATGTTTCCAGTGTCTTTTTCCCCACTTGGAACTGAACCCAGATGGACATTTCTTCCAAAGGTTCTTCATTATTGGCAGAAGCCACTTAGGACAACTTCATTCTCTCCCAACTATGGTCTGAAGAAACCAAATGTTGCCTTCATTTTTAGGGCATACCTAAAACACCTGCGCTCCCCTCCCTGGCCCTAGGCATTTATTTTCAGAAGAAATCCAATCATCTCAATTGGGTTTAAGAGTTTGGTCTATTTTTCAATGCCTCTAAAGTTACTGCCCCTTGCATACCCCAGCACCACAGAAGAAGCAAAGCAAATACAAAGTCCCAGGTAAACCACACTCCCCTCCATCTCCACTCAAGGGGTCCTGCAAATGACTCACCTTGTACTGCCAGAAAGCCACTCCACCTGGTTTCACCGGTTGAGCTTGTAGCAATGCAAACATACAGCCCAGAATCGGAGATCTGAAACAGGGCAAAGAGAGAAACTGTTATCCCTTTCTGCTCACTGCAATTGTCGTTTGGACTTTGGAGTTTTCTTGCCTTCAGGGAGTATAGATCCTATACTCCCTGAAAGGCAGCAGAGAATCTGCGTGTTTGTCCCAAAATCTGCACAACGGAAAGATGTGTTGCCAGGAATGAAGTCCCACCCATTTTGTCCATAGTAAGGTCCAGATTTTTCAGTTGTGACACTGAAATTACCATCTTGCAAATTTCGACCACTCTCTGGAACTGCCAACATTTGGAACAACTATTATTTTGACCTCATTTTATCAACAAGCAACATGAAGGTACTTCCATTAATTACCTGTCTGTTATCGTTCATATTTTCCCTTCCGTCTTCCTTCTGGGGTATGATAATTCTTAGCTCTCTTTTTGAGAATGCTCTTAGCTATAAAAATGAACTGGGTGGAATGCCCCCCCTCAAAAAAAATGACTCAAGTGGCTCAGAAACAAATATATGTTCAAGCAAAGATGTTGCTTGATTTCCCTAACTCTCTAATGTAGCCTCACACTACAACGAACAAGAACATACATTCAATTTTGCAGCTACTAATATTGTTGGTCGAGCAAGCACAAAAACAGGGAAGTGACTGAAGCCTGGGAAAATGGGCCACTTGTCAGTCAACAGGATTTACCACCGGCTTATCAAGTATTTAGAAGGCGAAGGCCGGGCAGCACCAACAAATGACAGCCAATGACATAATAGACAGCTGTCAACACCCCAATTAACATCTAAAAAAGGTCCAGATTTTTCAGTTGTGGCACTGAAATTGCCATCTTGCAGATTCTGACCATCTCTGGAACGGCCAACATTTGGAACAACTATTATTTTGACCTCATTTTATCAACAAGCAACATGAAGGCACTTCTATTAATTACCTGCCTGTTATCGTTCATATTTTCCCTTCCGTCTTCCTTCTGGGGTATGATAATTCTTAGCTCTCTTGCCAGACTATTTATTTATAGTTAAAACATGAGATGCTTCAGGTATGAATACAACTGGGGGAGCTAATATATAATAATGACAACAACAACAACAATGGTTTAGTATTAAATTAAAGATGTGAGTCAAAATAAAATTAAAGTGGAACAGTTGACGGAGCCCATGAATGAAAAATCAAGTGACAGATGGAAAGAAAAGAAAGAAGCCTAACTTTGACAAAATTAGAAGAGAAAAGAAAAAGTATCTGCCTAGCGCATAAAAGCAGAAGAATTGTAATTCTGCACAACCGAGTCATTTCTACAATAAGATGTTGGATCTCTCACCTGAACCCTTGCTGAGATTGAGGCAGCCTTCATCAGGGTCTATATGCAATACAATAGCAGAGTTGGAAGGGACCTTGGAGGTCTTCTAGTCCAACCCCCTGCCTAGGCAGGAAACCCTATACCGTTTCAGACAAATGGCTATCCAACATCTTCTTAAAAACTTCCAGTGTTGGAGCAGTCACAACTTCTGGAGGCAAACCGTTCCACTAGTTAATTGTTCTCACTGTCAGGAAATTTCTCCTCAGTTCTAAGTTGCTTCTCTCCTTGATTAGTTTCCACCCATTGCTTCTTCTTCTACCCTCTGGTGCCTTAGAAAATAGTTTGACTCCCTCTTCTTTGTGGCAACCCCTGAGATATTGGAACGACTGTTATCATGTCTCCCCTGGTCCTTCTTTCTATTAAACTAGAGATACCCAGTTCCTGCAACCGTTCTTCATATGTTTTAGTCTCCAGTCCCCTAATCCTCTTTGTTGCTCTTCTCTGCACTCTTTCTAGAGTCTCCACATCTTTTCTACATCGTGGGGACCAAAACTGAATGCAGTATTCGACGTGTATGGAATATCAGGGGTGTCAAATATCAGGGGTGTATATCAAGGGTGTCAAACTCACTTTCATTGAGGGCCGCAATGAAATAATAAAGGAAACATTTGGTTAACTACAGAGGGTTTGTCTTGCTTGGGAGCCAGGTCAGAACAAAAAGGCAAGAAATAGAGTTTGAGAACAAGTAGTTGCTAGTTGTGTTGACGATCATGGAAATGAAAGGAAGGGGTTGCTTTCATGTCTTCACCTGGTGGGCTCTATGATTTGAGGACCACTGACTTGCTTTCCTCCATGTATCAGAAGGGCCTGATGAAGACAACTCATCCTGGGGGGACCATTAATTCATGTTAGTCTTCTGAACCACCTGACAGTTCTAATTTTTTCCTGGGCAAAGCGCCACAACTGCTATCAAACAATGCTATTAGGTGCTCTGGGACCCAGTTGATGCATTAACCTCCTGACTCTGACACAATGAAAGCACAAAACTAAAGTGAAATATTTCACTCCCTGCTGCCTGCTGGCATTAATTTTTAAACAAATGTTTAGCATTTGGTCTGTGTTTTGATAAGTAATTCATGAATAACTTTCACATTACCCTGTCACTGTATTTGACTCTAGTGCATGAAAAAGCAGATTGGACTCGCCCACTTTGGAATTGCTACAAGGAAATGCAATGTCTAATGCTATGAGCTCTAAAACGTTTAGCTAAGATCTTGTAGTGTAGGAGGGATTGTTCCCTTGTCTCTGGGCTTTTACACCACATCTGTCTCAATTCAAATTATGCAACAAGGAAATCAGATGCTCAGAGCCACAGCTCAGTGGCAGAATCCTTGCTCTACAAGCAGAAGGTGGTAGGTTCAATTTCTGGCAGTGGTGGGATTCAGCCAGTCCGCACCTATTCGGGAGAACCGGTTGTTAACTTTCTAAGCCGTTTGGAGAACCGGTTGTTGGAAGAAATCTCCTTTTGTTTTTTTCCCCACTTTACAGGGCTAATCCTGTAAGGAAGGCAGGAAGGAAACATTCTGGTGTTGTTTCTAGCCTAATCTTTATTGCCCTGTTTACAGAAACTGCCTCTCTGGTTAACCCTTATTACATTGTAACAGCTAAGGTGAAGCGGCCATTGATGTGAGTGACATTGAGTTGGCCACATCCACCCAGTCACATGACCACTGAGCCACACACCCCCAGCTGGTCATTAGGGCAGAGAACCAGTTGTTAAATTATTTGAATCCCACCACTGATTTCTGGAATCACTGGCTAAAGAGGAATCGAAATCTTTGTTGCCCCATTGTTGAGAGTTGTCTTTGGGCATCTCTAGGTAGCAACATTTGCACGATGGGTGGAGCCAATCCCAAGAGCCGAGGTGGCGCAGTGGTTAAATGCAGCACTGCAGGCTACTTCAGCTGACTGCAGTTCTGCAGTTCGGCTGTTCAAATCTCACCGGCTCAGGGTTGACTCAGCCTTCCATCCTTCCGAGGTGGGTGAAATGAGGATCCAGACTGTGGGGGTGATATGCTGACTCTGTAAACCGCTTAGAGAGGGCTGAAAGCCCTATGAAGCGGTATATAAGTCTAACTGCTATTGCTATTTTTTCAATCCCAAACTGGGACAGGAAAAAGCCTTTGCGAATGGATGTTTAAAACTGGCAGGTTCCGCAACGTATGAAAAATTGAGTTAACCTTTAGCTTTGCAAAGCTACTTCGATTTATAGAAGAATGGTGTGGAATATATATAACAAATGGCTTGAGCCAAGTCTAACTGGTTTCGTATGGGTTTATGGTCTGGCTGGAGCCAGGGATATTAGGTGGGTGAAACTGACACGTCCTCGTGCCATAATAAGTGTGCTCCTTTTCAAAATGCAGCAAAAGTCTTTGTTGGTTTTCCTAACAGAATGAATGTCCTGGATGTATCTTCTTTGTATGTGGGATCTGGCTCTAGAGGGCCATCAGAAGAGCATGAAAGCAAATGCTTTGTGGTCCCCATGCTTGCCTTTATGCACAGAATGATTTTTTTGCCCAACTATCAATCTGTTCTAAGCTATCAAATTATCTTGATGCATTATATCCATCGCAGTGCATTTATAACAGCAGTGAGGTTTACAGTCCCCCACCTCCCTCTCCCAATGGAGTGAGCATTTCTTGGCATCTCCGCATCTAAAAACCACACATGCACACACCTCCCTTCTTCTGCAATATTGTAAATATTCATAAATTAACTTATACTGGGGGGTGATTATGTGAAAGTGCCGAGAGACTTTGGACTCACTGAATCAGTGGGAAATTGAAACCGTTAACCACGTGTGATTGTAATGCATCAAAATATGCACAATGCTTCACTGGGGAAACAGTTAATTTCTAAGAAGAGGTAAACAAGCAAGACCCAAACATTTGTCTTGTCAACTGTTACGATGCTTTTCAACTGGAAGGCCCTCATACAGGAATATCGCAAGAGCTCTGGCTTTATCGTAGCTTTATCCACATGTATTAGAACTGTAGCTACAAGATCCAGCAACTAACACTTCTAACACCACGCTGGGCACCATGTTGGTGAAGGTATATGTAGATGACAGGATGTTGACACTGGTTAACGAACATGGTCGTTTGCACAGGACAGGAAAAATATATAATGAAGAGTGTTGTGACTCAGCAGAAGTTTGCTGTGAGTTGAGTCGGGGTGCAGGAATAACAATGCAGTTGGGGCTCGTTAGTGTGGTCTTCTGGAGATAAAAGGACTGATGGTGCCACGCCCTGGTTGCAGAAGTCAACGTTCGTCGTTCGTTCATGGTTCATGGTTCATCGGTCGTGGTTTGTTTGTGAGAGGCACTTGGATAAGTGATTTGCTTTCTGTAACCCTGATTCAAAGAGACACTTGGAGAAGTGATTTGCTTTCTTTCTGTACACCTGGTTTGTCCGTAAGAGATCTTTGTTTTTGCATTCTGTTATCTTCTTGCCAGAGACTTTATTTATGTTTATTTTGGGCTCGCAGCCAGCGGAAGCCAGGACTGATAAAGTTATTTCCTTGTACGTCTGTCTGACTGTCATCTTTGAACGAGCGAAGAAGGGAGGGTCAGAACAGAAGACTAATTAGAAGAAAGGTGTACCACAATGGTTACTATTAATAAGAGGCTTTGTTTCTATCTTTTTGCAAGTCTAGGTCTTATTGTTTAATTTCCAGAATGGCTCTCCAAGGTCCTGGCATCCTCAGCATTTGGGTGAATTGACCACAATAATTCAGTTCCGAGATTATGCTTTTCCTCCAAGAACTGCATTTATCAGTTAGGACTAGAGAGTGAAAGCAATTAACCAATACTTGATTCAACAAGAGAACCAAAGTTGAGTCCCTACCAAAAAGCATTAGACCCACACAATCAAAACTGTCTAAGGAGACTTTGGGGTCAAAACTTAATAGATAAGAACCAGATTGAATCCCTCTTTGCAAAACTATTAAATCTAGAATCCAGAATGTCAGCCCTGTTATACCAGGTAGAGCCAAATTCAAATATTGATTATTACATTGTAGCTCTTCTGATTTTCTGCTGATTGGGCCTAAAATGTCACAGAACTGGATTCATGTGTTGCATTAAAACGTAGCTGGAGAAAAAGAGAATAGCTTGCTTCGCTCAGCACAGGAAGCCATAAAACATGGGTTTATAAACTACATTATATACTAAAAACCCAGTGTCAGCCTTGGAAGCCATCTTTTTCGTTGGAGCTTCGGGGAAAATGGGAGGGGTGATAACAAGGAGTGGTGGAGGATTAGCCATAACAAGATTCCTTTCTCTGGGAGCCGAGAGCATTCGGCCTGCACCTGGATGGGAGTGACTGAGGGTTGTCTCCAGTTGGGACAGTGAATTGATTGGACCATGTGATGGACCTGTACGTGCAGGGGATGGGTCTTTGACTTTCTTTTGGGTGGGAAAAACCCAGAACTTTCAGATTCGGGTTTTCCCAGATGTGCCAATATGACATCTCTAATAAAATGGAACTTTGAGGAAGCCTTGGAGTCTTCTTTCATTGGGGGTGTTACCTGGAACCCTGAAAACCAGTTAATATCTATGATGGGGTGATCAAGGCCCACAGATATAGTGGTTTTTGTTGAAAATCTTAAGTATATTATTACCGGGATTCAGCAACCAAAATATAGTTTTCTCCAATAAGATTTTTCTTTTAACACTTAAAATAGGCAAATTAAATCTCTAGGAATGATTTAAAGAATGTATTTTGGGTTGTTGTTTTTTTTTTTTTTAAAAAAAGCCACATCCCCAAATATCATTCCAGGAAGCAAAATAATGTCCCTCTCTGAACTAAGAGATTCCTGGTTTAGAAATTCAGCTTTGAACACGAACCACAAGCAGTAGTATAATTGGCTTGATTCTATCATTGCACTGAGACAATTATGGTTTTCTGAAAAGATTAAAGTGACTGGACGGTAAATAACTCTGGCTGGAGAACCCTGGTTAAAAAGAGTTAATTACAATTGAGCTCTTGGCAGAAAGTTATGTTATAACTTTGCTCATAATGGCATTCGCCGCAAAATGGTTTTCAGATTCAGCTGCGTTGCGAAGGGATTGATTTGGCAGGCTTTGTTCTTTGTTTACTGATATTTACTTTGTTAAGGATAAGAAAATTGCATTCAGCTGTTTTTAGCCAGTAAAACAAAGGAATTGCTTAGTGCCTGTTAACAACATTAATTTCTTAATAAGTACACAGTAGCTTATGGGCCCATTCTCTATGTTAGCTTTCAGGAGTATTTAAGAAATTCTTTTTCAACTTCTGAACCATGCAATTACAGTCTCTCTTTTATTGAGTAATTTCATTACTGAGCTCTTTAGCAGAGTTATGAAAGCAAGCAATTTAATCCCTAGCTAGGTTGTGGCATTCAATTACTAGCTGGCTGCTTGTTCACTAGAGAGATTGAATTTTCCCAGATATAAGAAGTCGTGAGCTGGGAGGAAGATCAGAAGGTTCACAAAATTCAAAAAATACTAGAACTGGGAGAAGGAAGGGGAAGAACATAATCTCATATTGACTTGACTGCATAAAAATGGTCATGTCAAATGGTTCACTGGGAAGATCTTGGGTTGAATCCAGTGGGAATTCTAACCAAGAACATCCAGTTGGGCTCCATGATTCCTAAGCTGCACCTTATTTGGTTTGAATTTGGCTTAGCATGTTGGGTGAACTAAAATGGGCATTTGGAGCCCTGGTGATGCAGTGGTTAGAATGCAGTATTGCAGGCAAACTCTGCCCACAGCATGGAGTTCAATCCTGATGGGGCTCAAGGTTGACTCAGACTTCCATCTTTCCAAGGTTGCTAAAATAAGGACCCAGATTGTTGGGGGCAATATGCAAATACATTGTAAATTGCCCAGAGCATGTAGTAACACACTATGGGGTAGTATATAATTCTAAGTGCTATTGCTACTAATGAGTTTTCCAGTTAATTCTGGTTATCCTGCAAATCACGGTGAAACAAATTATGACAGCGTAATGAATGAATCCTGACAGGTAGTCCACTACTGGGGAGATAAAAGTGGAGAAAGTACAGGAGAAGTGGAGGCAAAGCAAGAGATAAAGGAAAGCCAAAACAAGGGGCACCAATGGGAGCAAAAACAACAGGGTTGGGTGTTCTCCAGTAGTATTTGACCCATGATTCTGGTTTCTTGGAAATCACGACAGAGGTCCTTCTACATTGCAATGTCTATTGGGATATACAGTATGGAAGCAATTTATAAGTCCACTGGTTTTGAGATTATCAGAAAAAAATGTATTTAGTGTTACCCAACGCTTTGTAGATATGAGCTCATACATTGACAGTTGTGAAGTGTTTTTGTATTGCTATTAAGAGTTGTTGTTGTAAGTCTTCAGATTGTGTCAAGCTAATCTTATTATCTGATTTTGTTGAGAGTTTCGTTGCACTCATGGATTGGCCAATGGCCTTGATAAAATATATTGCTGCTGTTGCAGGTACCGTGGGAAAGGGGAGTAGAAGTGGAGAGCAGAAATGCTCTGGAGGAAGGATTTGGCTGAAGAGTTGGGAAAGGCAGATTTGAAATGAGGGCTGGAAGGAGCTGGCGGGCCCCAAGGGGAATGAAGAAATTCAAGTTACCGACATCAAATCTTAGTTTTTTGAAGAAATGTTGCAGTATCTAAGATCCTTCCTTACACAATTTCCTTTTGCCCTCGTAACCATGTAAAAAGTTACCATTTGCTCTACTTTTATGCATGCAAACTATCAATAGGGGAAAAAAGAGATGATTGTAGCTATGGTTTTCGAAAGAAAGAAAGAGTAAGCAGCTACACAGTACTTGTGAAATGTCCTTGTACCAGGGGTGGGTCCCTGCCAGTTCTAACCTCTTCTATAGAAGAGGTTCCACAAATCTACAGTGCCGTTTAGAACCGGTTCCAGCTCCCTCCCCCCCGCCCGTCTGCACATCATCAAGATAAAGAACGAGAGGAGGAATTCTGGGAGTTGAAGTCCACAAGTCTTAAAGGTGTCAAGTTTGAACACCCCTGGTTATTTTTCTAAAGGGTTAGGGGGTGCAAGGATCTTGTAACTTGACAGCTTTAAGATTTGCACACTTCAGTGCCAGAGTTCCTGAGCCAACAGAACTGTGAGGAGGAATTCTGGGAGTTGAAGTCCACAAGTCTTAAAGCTGTCAAGTTTGAACAGCCCTGGTTTTTTTAAAGGGTTAGGGGTGCGAGGGTCTTGTAGCTTGACAGCTTTAAGACTTGTGTGCTTCAAATGCCAGAGTTTCTGAGCCAACATTTTGGTTGCTGAGCAAGAGGGTTGTTAAGTGAGTTTCACCACATTTTACAAGTTGGCCACGCCCACCCAGTCACATGGCTGGCAAGCCACTCCTACCCAGTCACATGGCCAGCAAAGCATTCCCACAAAGCAGGCTACACCTACAGAGGAGGTTCTAAAATTTTTTGAAACCCACCACTCCTTGTACATTACTGACAGACAGATTTCACCCTGACAATTTCATCTCACTGCAAAGAAATAGGTAGGCTGTTATCCTGTACCTTCACCAGAACATCTCTACCTATCCAAAACCCAATTAAAAGCACTTGGCATTGGTAACCTGGACATTCTCCCCTTTCCTGATTTGTTGCCGCAGTGCAAAGCTGAATCTTCTCAACTCAAACACCTCTGGGATAAAAAAGCAAATGCAACAAGCACAGCAAAGTCCTCCCATCAGTCATGTTACACGGATGTCTGGGAAAAGCCAAAGAACATTTTAGTGGATCTACCGCAAGGGAGAAGGAAGAACATTGCTTATTTTACAAATGATAGAAAATATTTGTAGCTCAGATGGTAGATGTTGGGGGATGGTATGTCCTACAAGCTTGCTGTTTAGCTTCTGAACGTTTCCTCACCAGGCTGGTGACATCCTCAGTGGGGCTTCACACAATAGGTCATACGGCATGGCCACCAGTCAAGCAACCCACCAACCACATGACCCCATGAGATCAATATAAGTGGTGAAGAATTGGAACAAGGCGCTTCAACCAAAGTCACACTGAGGATGTTACCTAGCTTGGTGACGAAATGTTCAGAAGCTAAACAGCAAGCTCAGAGAACAAACCACTGCCAACATTGCTTATTTTGTCCAGGAGAGAGGGGTATCATACCTGCAGATTTATAATCTGTAGTGTTCCATTGTCCAACAGGCTCATTCTTGGATCACTGCCCACAATCCGCTGTCCATCTTTCAGCCACTGGATGCTGGGGAGGGGGTTCCCAGTTACGTGACACTGGAGCAGCGCTGTAGAGTCGATGGCAAGGGTTTGATTCGCGGGACCCCGGCGAATAATTGGTGGGATGCGATCCGTTGTTACTTCATGCAAGAGAAAGCCAAGACAGTGGAGCGTTAGATACAGAGACTCTTACAAATGTACTTGGTTTATGGATTGTTATTCATTTCTTATGTGAGATTCTTAAGTGGAGTGCATGGGGGGGAAACTGATCTTTCCTGCATTTCGAAAACCTTCTTGACAGATCCTTACCAGCCTCTGAGCTGCAGGTGATGAAATTCAAATCCACCAGCTTGTTTAGTAACATGTAATTAAGCAGTCAATTAAGGGCAAGGCACTAATTGATTACCCGGAGCTGTACTGCCAGAGAATGACAAAAAGCAATGAAGGTTGTCGATGTACCCCTTTGATGTAAACCATCACCTGCCCGATCCGAGAGAGCAAGAAGACTTTCTAATGAAAAGCAGAAGACTTTCTCTTCTACCCCATTACGGGTAGTCCTCAACTTGCAACATTTAGCGACCATTCAGAGTTTCAAGGGCAGTGAAAAAGGTGATTTATGACTGTCTTTCACACTAACAACCTTTGTGACTCTCCCTGGTCACGTGATCCAAATTCAGACGCCTGGCAACTGACTCCTATTTATGACGGTCGCAGTGTCTTGGGGCCACATGTTCCCCTTTTGTGACTTTCCGACAAGCAAAGTCAATGGGGAAGTCAGATTCACTGAACAACCACGTCACCGACGTAACAACTGCAATGATTCACTTAACAACTGTGGCAAGAATGGTTGTACAATGCGGCAAAACTCAGAAATTTGGCACTCGATTGTGGTTGTAAGGGAAGGAACGTAGCAATAGCAGTTAGACTTATATACCGCTTCATAGGGCTTTCAGCCCTCTCTAAGCGGTTTACAGAGTCAGCATATTGCCCCCAACAACAATCCGGGTCCTCATTTTACCCACCTCGGAAGGATGGAAGGCTGAGTGAACCCTGAGCCAGTGAGATTTGAACAACCGAACTGCAGAACTGCAGTCAGCTGAAGTAGCCTGCAGTGCTGCATTTAACCACTGCGCCACCTTGGCTCTACACCTGTACTATATTTTATTTTAGTGCCAACCTCTTCCCAAATAGAGCGAAGACACAGAAATTTCTTCGCACAGCAGGTTAGGAAGCCCTGCGCGTGGCTGGCAGGCTGGAACCAATTAAAGCAGGCACAGAAGGATCCCCAAGTGCCGAAATAATATTTATTGTAAAAAAAGCGACAAACCCATTATGAAAGAATTCCACAATTACTGAACATGAGGTGTATTTATATTGGAATCACAGTTCGAATTCTTAATTCTCATGCCCTTTTCTGCCGCCTGCTGTAAGTAAAGGACTAGAGGGGGCTCTGTAGATTCCATTTCCATCTATCTCTTGCTGGAAACCTATTTGCACATTCCCCTTATTTTGGACACGGGGGCAAAAGGACTCCAGATCTAAGTTGTTAGCAGTGTAGCTTCTGGTGGGTGCTCTCCAGGTTAGTGGGTCCTCAAGCTTGGCAGTCCATCATTGAAATGCTTCCTGGGATGTTCAGTTCAGCGGAAGGATTCACTTAGGTTTACCACTGGTTCGCCACTGTGAGCACAGGTGCACACATGCGCTTTGTTGTGCGCGCAGCATGCATAAGAGCCGAGGTGGCACAGTGGTTAGGGTGCAGTACTGCAGGCCACTTCAGCTGACTGTTATCTGCAGTTCAGCGGTTCTAATCTCACCGGCTCAAGGTTGACTCGGCCTTCCATCCTTCCGAGATGGGTGAAATGAGGACCCAGACTGTGGGGGCGATATGCTGACTCTGTAAACCGCTTAGAGAGGGCTGAAAGCCCTATGAAGCGGTATATAAGTCTAACTGCTATTGCTATGCATGCACGTGACGTCGAAAACAAGGCTACATAGGATGTTTTGGAGTTGGGGCTCACCTGCAGTTCACCACTACTGGTTCGGGCAAACTGGTCCGAACCGGCTGAATCAGTGGTGAAATCTATTTTATTTTTTTGCCTACCGGTTCTGTGGGTGTGACTTGGTTGGGAAGGGGGGTGTCATGCACGGGTGGGTTTCTCGCCCCGTTCCAACCGGTTCGGTTGGAACGGGACCGGCGGCGTCCTCGTGCATGCGCGCGGTGCACGCATACGTACTAGCATCTGTGCGATGCTCCAGCTTCTCCTGGAGGATCGTGCAGGCGCTGTATGCATCCTGCGCATGCGTGGAAGCGCAGAACTCATCAAAACCGGGTAAGGAGCGCGGGCGGGCGAGTGGGCCCTTCGCCGTTCCCGGAAGTTACTTACTTCCGGGTTCGCCGACCAACCGGTTCGTAGGGACCGCCGCGAACCGGTTGAAACCCCCCCTGGTGTCATGTGACTGGATGGGTGTGGCCAACTTTTTTTTCACTTTTTAAAGCATTTTTTCCCTGCCTATTTGCCCACACTGGCAGGAAAAAAAATGCTTTAAAAAGCAGGGAGGAAGTTTCTCACGATCGCGCAGCTCCCTGCACAATCCCCAGAAGCTTTTTTTTTTTCTACCAGTTTGCAGAACCAGGGACAATCGTTCCTACTGGTTCAGCCAAACTGAGCCGAACCGAGAGGATTTCACCCCTGGGCTGAATACCAACTCTGGTTCAGTTCTTCCCTTTTCAAAATGTCTCTAACAGACACTAGGAGCATTATGGGGGTCAAGGGGAGGGATGAACAACAGCAAGACTATCCCTATCATCTGCAGCAGTAAGAGCTACTCATGCCTTTTCCTTTGGTGCATTCTAGGCACACATTTCCTTCCCTTAGAATATTTTGAGCCTCCTAAACAAGCTGTGGCTGTCAGATGTGATGACGGCTCCTCTCCCAATGCCAACAAGGAAACAAGATCTAACTGCCTTCTTGACTTCTACTCAGATGGCTCAGTGTTCTTTTCAAGCACAAACTTGGCCTCGGCCCTCGTTCAAGAGTGCCAGGGATTGGGGACCCGCCCGTGGGAGTGAGCCACCGCACACCCTTGTAGTGATGCAAGATTCATAATGTCTCCTTCACACATGCTGTTAGCACAGAATGTTAAATCTGTGTGTGTGAATCATGTCTGTGGGATGTAAAGACGCAGGGAGGGGGAGACGATAGTAGAGATGATTTAGTACTATGAGCAGGCTGAACACAACGAAGTGCCTTGCTTTCCCCTTTGCTGTCTCTCAGTCATCAATTCAATTCAATTCAATTTAATTTATTAGATTTATAGGCCGCCCAATCCCAGAGACTCCGGGCGGCTTACAAAGAACAAGAAAACAAAACAAAATAAAAATAAAAAATAATTTAAAAATTCCCCAACACGCATACGTTCTGATCGGGGCTGGACCCTACATAATAAGGTCAACAGCCCCAGGCCTGCTGGAACAGCCAGGTTTTAACAGCTTTTCTGAAGGCCATGAGGGTGGGTGAGGTCTGGACCTCTGGGGGTAGTTGATTCCACAGGGTCGGAGCAGCCACAGAGAAGGCTCTCCTCCGAGGTCCCGCCAGCCGACACTGTCCGGCTGACGGCGTCCTAAGGAGACCCACCCTGTGGGATCTTATCGGCCATTGGGAGGTATGTGGCAGTGGGCGGTCTCGCAAATACACTGGTCCTGAGCCATGTAGGGCTTTAAAGGTAATAACCAACACCTTGAATTGAGTTCGGAGACCAATTGGCAGCCAGTGCAGCTCGCGGAGAACAGGTGTAATATGGGTGTATCTCGGTACACCCAATATCGCTCGCGCGGCTGCATTCTGGACTAACTGTAGTCTCCGAACGCTTTTCAGGGGTAGCCTGAATAGTGCCATTATTTCTTTTTTACACATACATTGTTTGCTATAGAGGAAGAAAATGCATTAAACTATTTCTTGTGCAGAGACTGGGACCACGGTAGAATTAACGTTGCTGAAATATGTACTTCTCCTTTTCTTCACCCCAGCCTTGCAACCACTCTACAATTTGCCTCCTAGGGAACATAGTTAAAGAAATATGTAATCAGCCAGCGATACAAAACATTCGGCTGAGATCTAATAGTGAGAAATCAGTTTGACTGCTGTTAAATAGTTTTGCTCAATATGTTGCTTATATTAGAAGCATTTGCCTAACATCTGCACAGACATTGAAGAAGATGAAAAATATATTTATAACTATATACAGTACTCTAATTTCCAAGACCTGTGATATATATGAAAGAGAACTCGTGTTCTTTGATTTTACTATGTAAATGTGTGCAACACATTGGTGCTGTGATGCGCTGAAAGCGGATTGAACAGAAGAATCAACCTTGCCTTCTGTCCTTATCATTCTATCTAGTCAACCACCAGATTAAAGCATTTCTTAAGCCCCCTTCATACTTCATTCTGCAAGGATTCCAGATTTCATGATAACCTGCACTACAGTATAGATAGTTCCTGACTTACAATCATAATTGAGCCCCACATTTCTGTTTTTAAGTGTGACTTTTTTTCCCAATGAGTTTTGCCCCATTTAAAGACCTTTCTTGTCACAGCTATTAAGTGAATCACTGCAGTTGATAATTCAGTAGTCTGGTTGTTAAGTGAATCTGACTTCTTCATTGACTTTGCTTGTCAGAAAGTGCAAAAGAGGATCACATGACTTTGGGGGACAGCAGCTGTTAGGAATATAATCTAACAGTTGGGTTGGCAATATATAAATCGTGTAACAATGCTATACCTGTTTCTTTAAATCATACTGTAAAATGTGATTGGTTGCTGTTTTCCTCAATCGGCCATAAGAGGGAGCCAGAACGACTGTTAGCTCTCTGTTTCGTTAGATGCTGGGCTGATCTGATCTGAGTGTTTTGGAAGCTGGCTGTTAGAAAGTGCCGTGAGCTATTGTAAGTTTTGCAACTGTTAGCAAACTTTGTGTACCGAACTGATTATATGATACTGGACTATGTTATTTGGATTATCCCTTAACTGAAAGACATTGATGACTGACTGTCTTATTCGTGTATGACTTGGACTGTTTGATGGGTTCCGATACCTCTATTTCCACGAAAGTAAAAGCTTATTGAAACTGTAGTGTCTCTGTATGCTGGTTTGTGTGTTCTCCAACACAACTCTCACAACGCTTCGCTGAACGTACTTGCTTTCACAACAGGGAGCTTACCTAACAGCAGTGGTCATACATATGAACCACTTGCCAAGCATTTGAACTTTGATCACTTGACTATGGGGATGCTGCAAAGGTTGTAATTGTGAAAAATGTTCATAGGTCACATTTTTCAGTGCCATTGTAACCTTGAATGGTCACTAAACAAACTGTTGTAAGTCGAGGGCTCTATGTAGAAAACCCTCTTTTCTTTCAGTTAAGGGTAACCATTTGGGTACCATGCTGGGCAGGATTAGAACAAGCTATGAGTCCTGCGAGAGGCAACATGAGTGGTGGTGGTGGTAGATGGAACCAACTTCTCCTTGATGCTGCCTCTATCAGGTGTCTTCTTCCCCAAGAGGCAGAAGAGCAATAAAAATTAAAAACATCGTAATCCAGATTCTATCATCTGTCGACATTATTACATGTATTTCACCTTTTCTGATAATCAAAACGGATACATTTGTTTTAATTTCCCTGAAATAGCCCAGGGAGATGGGCTCACATTGAGAGATAGCAACTGGCTTAAAGTCACCTGGCACACTTGATGACCAAGTGGGAAACTTCTTGGTCCCAATCAAAAACCTTAACCACTACCTTATGCTATTCCCGATGGATGGTACACCATCTGTGGTTATCCACAACGCAGCTCTTCTAGTTATATAAGTAAATTAATATCCCTAATTAGCCATCTTCAGATCTGTGTTTACTGACAGCTCGGGGGGGGGGGGGCACAGCTTGGTGGAAGAGTGGAAGGAGTGGATTTGCTCTCCCCTTTAACCTTGGCCCTTTCTTGGTGTCAGGGATGCTTATCCTCACCAGCTCTCAGTTCACCTAGACCAGTGGTCTCCAACCTTGGCAACTTTAAGACCTGTGGACGTCAACTCCCAGAGTTCCTCAGCCAGCTTTGCTGGCTGAGGAACTCTGGGAGTTGACGTCCACAAGTCTTAAAGTTGCCAAGGTTGGAGACCACTGGTCTAGACCACAGCTATGTGCTGCTCCTTATTTAAATGGGAAGAAGCTATTAGACCTGATCATGCTTTTTCTTCTCTGCATACTCTCTCCACGGAGTTTCTTCATTTGGTAAGTAGGTTCACGCCTCATGTTAAATCATAATGTGGTAGCTTTGGCTTCGTATGTTCTCAACCACCGTGGATCATAAACCATGGCTTATAGCTCAGGATGATGTGTGAACATCCCACTAGGGTTTGCTCAATAGGCTGTGATTAAAACAGGTCATGACTTCCCTTGAGGTATTAACCCAACCGCTGACAGAGGTCATCGCCAACTGAATTGGTGTCAATAGCAGAACTGATCCGGCACTATTTCATCAAATCATCATTCGAGCCATCGTCTCTCCACTGCAAGATGAAAGCCTTTTCCACGTGTACCCAACCAATACGGTTCCAACCAATTTCGTCAAATGCATATTTAGAAGCAAAATAACTTTTTATGAGCTGGTGGGGGTGGTGGGGAAAAGCCAGCAGCTGGGCTAACCGAATAAGCAACCCACGCCTTAGTTGAGAAGTCTTTCGTTCTTCTCCAAGCACTTGGTGTCGGTGGCAATTCTATGGTGGATCAATCTGATTGATCAGTCTCGCTGGAGGGAGCTTGCTCTGACAGTATGAGCAATGACACTAAATAACAACCTTATTGAACACAGGCAAAGCTGGAGCCTTTGAGCAGCGGGAGAAGAGGGGGAGGAGAAACTACGGGTGGGCAGGAAGGGGTTACTCCCTGGTCAGAGCTTGAAGGATTATAAGAGCACCTCTGTCCTCAGAGAAACAGCCATTAATCGAAGCTGAAATATTATCCGACTTCTTTCGGTCAGCATACTGACACAAACATTGAAAGGTAGTGATGGGGTTTCCTAAAGAGAGCCGGACTGCAGGACTGGAGAAGCAAAATGCAGTGGGATCAGAAATAAAAGGCAGCCATGTGGGAAGACCACAGTTAGACTTTCATCCATCCATCCACTCCTCCACAGGACAATCTCCGTATCAGCCCTCCCCGACTTCCCATTCCCGCCTCCTCAAGCATCTTTTCTGTGGCTGCTGAGCACATTCAGCTCCTACTGAGATACTTTAGGGTTCCCCCTCCTCAGCTCCATCTCAGATTTTCTCTCCACCCGCCCCCTTAAACTGTCAGGCCCCTTAAACTGTCAGGGCCTTCTCCCAGTCTGCTGATAATGCTCTTTAGTGCGCTGATGGTGTCCTGCTTGCTTTATCCTCATGCAAATGGGAAATTTTGGAGAAACAGAGGACAATCTGTTCTCTCCTCCCTCTTGTAGAAATCTGGCTAGTCCAGGCTTTTGTGTGGTTTTGGGTTAATGCTCTTTGAATTCCTTATGTTGTTTTAGGTCTCCCTTTATAAAAGCACCATGTCTACCTAAAAATTAGCAGGAAAACAAATGCTTTTTACACTTGGGGCACTAAAGTTGTAGAAGCAGAGTTTCAGACGTATTTCATAAACAGCCGGGAATGGCTCTTTTAATTTTACAAATATTTTTCAGGGTGATTTGAAAAACGTGCATTGGCCTTTATAGGAAGCTCATTTTTTTTTTTTAAATTGATCAACTAGTCAGGAAACGCTTAAGGGTTTTCTGATCGGCTGACAGCCTGCAAACCCAGATCATATCATAATTATTCATCCTCTGTACTTAAAAGTCATCTATTGCTCCCTAAAGGATCGCTAAGGTGTCTTACAAACTGCATGAAACTGGATATCATTTGCCTTTGGATCTGAGCCAAACATTTCCTGGACAGATAAAGTGATTCTCATTCAGGCCCACTTTCATTCCATTGTGGGCTGGGAAGTAATTTTGTGAAGGGGAAAGTTCAAAAGCAAATGCCCTCTTTTGATGTGGCAGTCCTTATACTTTGCTGTCATTGTGATTAATGCTCACAATTAAGAGGTAGGCTTAGCTTTGATTCCCTGCCACTAAAGAAAACATAAAAAGACTAGATTAAGCAGGTTTCTCCCCCACAAATTTGGTGATTTCCTAAATTGCAAAGATGAGTAAATATTTATATGTCTGAAGTCTTAATTTTGACTGGAGTATGACAACATGCTTCTACTTGGTTCTATTAGGTTGCACATTGTATCCTAAAAGCCCCACAGCTTTTTCCTCAAAAACAATTGAAAAGCCAAACTTTTCTGAGATTTTTGAGTCGGAGGTGATTATGACTTTCTCACATGAGATCTAGAGGACAACGGTTTTAATGATGCAAATTCTGGCAAGCATATTATTATTTATTTGTATCTTACCTTTATTGTTTTTACAAATAGCTCAAGGTGACAAACGTATCCTCCTTCCCCCCCCTCTCCCCCCACAACCACCACTCTGTGAAGTGAGTAAAGCTGAGAGAGCATGATTGGTCTAAAGTCCCCCCTTCTGGCTTTCATGCTTAAGGCAGGACTAGAACTCGCTGTCTCCTGGTGATTGGCCTCAAATCACCCAGCTGTCTTTCATGCCTAAGGCAGGACTAGAACTCACAGATTCTCGCTTTCTGACGTCTTAACCACGAGACCACACTGGCTCTTGTGAGATTTCAGCCATTTTGGGGTTACTCATGCCCTTGTCACCTCAAGGCTGGATTATTGCAATGCGCTCTACATGGGGCTACCCATGAAAAGCATTCGGAGACTGCAGTTAGTCCAGAATGCGGCTGCGCGAGCGATATTGGGTGCACCGAGGTATACCCACCTGACACCTTCCTCCGCGAGCTGCACTGGCTACCAATTGGTCTCAGGATGCAATTCAAGGTGTTGGTTATTACCTTTAAAGCCCTACATGACTTAGGGCCAGCGTACCTTTGAGACTGCCTACTGCCACATACCTCCCAGTGGCCAGTAAGATCCCACAGATTGGGCCTCCTTCAGATGCCATCAGCCAGACAGTGTCGGCTGGTGGCCCCCCAGAGGAGAGCCTTCTCTGTGGCTGCTCCGACTCTTTGAAATCAGCTACCCCCAGAGATCCCAACCATACCCACTCTCATGGCCTTCAGGAAAGCTGTAAAAACTTGGCTGTTCCGGCAGGCCTGGGGCTGTTGACCTCACTGTTGAGGTCCAGCCCCAATTAGAATGAATGTATGAGGTGTTGCTATTTTAAACCATTTTTTTTCTTTTCGTTACGTGTTCGTTATGTGTCTTCCCCCCCCCCTCTTTTTTGTAAGCCGCCCAGAGTCCTTGGGGATTGGGCGGCATATAAATTTTATAAATTTTATAAATTTTATAAATTTTATAAATTTTATAAATTTTATAAATTTTATAAATTTTATAAATTTTATAAATTTTATAAATTTTATAAGTAAATAAGTAAATAAGTAAATAAGTAAATAAGTAAATAAGTAAATAAGTAAATAAGTAAATAAGTAAATAAGTAAATAAGTAAATAAGTAAATAAGTAAATAAGTAAATAAGTAAATAAGTAAATAAGTAAATAAGTAAATAAGTAAATAAGTAAATAAGTAAATAAGTAAATAAAAATCCAGAGCTATCATTATAACATTGCAGGATGATACCTGGAGCTTGAAAATATCACCAACCTCTGCTCCTTTACATAAACAGCTTGCTTGATCGACTGCCCTTCTTAGAAGCAGGTGGGTCAGAGGCAAAAAAAGAGCATCGGTGTTATGTTATCATGCCAGCTTCCTAAAAGATGCCTCTTTCTATTCCCCAGATGCTCAACCAAAGAAGTGGCCAAACTCCATCAGCCCAGCGAGCTACCGGCTCTGCCCATTATTTACAGCCCCTAATTACTCTCCATCGACTGGGAAACAGCAAACAGGACAGAGGGCGATGAAAAGTTCACACACAATTGAATTTCCCAGTAACAATCAGCAGTGAAAGCGTGCACAAGGGGAGGAAGGAAGGAGGCCGGAAAAAAAATCAATCATGGCAAAAGGAGCTGGCTTCGGACAGACACATCTGTTGCACCTGCCAAGCTTTGAGCATGAGGGACTTGCACCCGTCGTGCACAAAGGGGGCTGATCATCGGTCCTCCCGCCCCACCTCGCTCCAGCCAGCTGCCCTGCCCAAATCTCCCATGCGGGAGAGAAACTGCTTGATGTCTTTGGTGACATGCGTGGGTGCAATCAGCAAGACGTTGTAGGAGCCCGGAATCTGAAGCCTTGAGCTCCACCATGGCACGACAAAACCGCGGTCCACTAAAGCGCGCCCGATTAAAGCGCGTACCTGACGTCATCAGCAGCGCGACAAATACGACCGCGGAAAAAAAAGGGCGCTTTAAAAAGCGCTTTTAAAGCAAGCCGATTCACATAAAGGTAAGGGTTAGGTTTAGGTTTAGGGTTAGGTTTAGGTTAAGGGTTAGGGTTAGGTTTAGGGTTACGTTAAGCATTAGGGTTAGGGTTAGGTTAAGGGTTAGCGTTAGGTTTAGCGTTAGGTTAAGGGTTAGGTATAGGGTTAGGTTTAGGGTTAGGTTAAGGGTTAGGCTTAGGGTTAGGTTTAGGGTTAGGTTTGGGGGGGTTAGGTTTAGATTTACGCGTTAATTTTAAGTTTACCGCTCACAGCGTGCTGTTTTCGTCGCGCTGTGGTGACGTCACGTACGCGCTTTCGTCGAGCGCGCTTTAGTCTACCGCGGTTTTGTGGTGGAACCGAGCTCCACATGCTAGGGATAGAGAAGACTACAGGAGCCAATTGGGTGTTTGCCCCAGCCTCCCTGTAATGCCTCTCTAGCAGACTCTGGGCATTCAACTCTCTCTCTCTCTCTCTTTTTTTTAAAGAAAGTATTGCTTTGTGTAATTTTTTTAAACAAGTGACACAAAAGAGACCCATCTCCTGCCTAGTGGGCTAGAGCAGTTTAGGAAGAATACGCCTCTTTCTGTTGCCTTAGAAACCCAGCTGGTGATTCTGCGACTAAATGAGGATTTCAGGTTACCAACTCCTTTGTCTTCTTAATCTCTTCCAATTGTCCACCACCAATGGGTCAGGTGTTGCCATTTTTTTTAAAAAAAATGGGGGAGGGGGAACAGAGGAAGCCTCTAATCAGGATAAAGAATTGGTGTAGATAGGAAAGCCCCAGAGAAGAAAGTGAGTGGCAAAAACCTTTGATTTCCAGATTGTTAGTTCTGCGAGGTAATAACTCAGCCAAGCTTATTTGCAGCTGGAATGGATAAAGTGGGCAACAGCTGGAACCACAAAGTCTTTGGGCCGTGATATAGGGCCTAACATCCTCCTGCAAGAGCCAGGTCCACATGTTCTAGAAACAACATTGGAATTCTCTAGATTGACAATGGCTGGGAATGGGGACTAGATGGAATCTAACGATACCTTGAAGTTTTGTTGCCTAGCCTTCATATGATTCATACCAGTGTTTCTGAACTTTACTGTAGGAGTAGAGCAAGCTGGGCTGGAAGGTGGAGTTAAACATGTCATCAGTTTGGAGTCATTACATTGCCACCAGAGACCAAAGTCCAGCCTCATCCCCCACTCACCCGGATTTTGTTGAACCTTATCTAGAACCAATTTAGCTTTGACCGTTCTTGTGTACAGGTAGCAATAATAAACTCTTCTGTGCTTTGAACTCTACAAATATTTCTGGTTATTTGCAGCTGACAGTGGCTTTAAGTTAACAGAATAACAGAGTTGGAAGGGGCCTTGGAGGTTTTCTAGTCCAATCCACTGCTCAAGCAGGAAACCTTATATCATTTCAGACAAATGGCTGTCCAATGTTTTTCTTAAAAGCCTTCAGTGATGGAGAACCCACAACTTCTGGAGGCAAGCTGTTCCACTGGTTAATTGTTCTCACTGTCAGGAAAGTTCTCCTGAATTCTAGGTGGTTTTCTCTCCTTAATTAGTTTCTATCCATTGCTCCTCGTCCTGCCTTCTAGTGCTTTGGAGAACAGGCTGACCTCCCTCTTCTTTGTGTCAGCACCTCAAATATTGGAACACCACTAGTCCTTCTCTTCGTTAAACCAGGGCTAGTCAACCTTTTTATACCTACCGCCCATTTTTGTATCTCTGTTAGTAGTAAAATTTTCTAACCGCCCACCAGTTCCACAGTAATGGTGATTTATAGGTTCACCGACAAATGCGCGCATGACAAAACCGCGCCGACAAAACCGCACCGACAAAACTGCGACGTCGAAATCGCGCCGACAACAGCGCGCCGACAACAGAGTGCCGACAAAAGTGCGCCTTCAACAAACAACATGAAAACAACATGAAAACAACATAATAACCCTAACCCTAACCCTAACCCTAACCCTAACCCTAACCCTGAACCTAACCCTAACCCTAACCCTTACCTTAACCCTAATCGCTTTTGTGGGCGCGGTTTTGTCGGTGCGCTGTTGTGGGTGCGATTTCGACGTCACGGTTTTCTCACCACGGTTTTGTTGGTGCGCTTTTGTCGTGCGCACATTTGTCGGGTCACGGATTTATAAAGTAGGGAAGTAACTTTACTTTATAAAATTTATAAAGCAGAGTTATAGCAAACCCCTACCGCCCACCATGAAAGCTGGAACGCCCACTAGTGGGAGGTAGGGCTACCACTGGGCTAAACATACCCAGTTCCTGCAACCATTCTTCATGTTTTAGCCTCCAGTCTCCCAATCACCTTTGTTGTTCTTCTCTGCACTCTTTCTAGAGTCTCAATGTGTTTTTTCTTTTTTAAATTATTCTGTTGGCTGGGGAATTCTGGGAGTTGAAGTCCGCACCTCTTTAAATCACTAGAGGTGAGAAACCCTGATTTAGATGGTGATTTCTGAACACTTGGTGCTACTTGCAAGCATCACTACCCTAGGGAGGTGCCTCTCTTCCTCCTCTACTGAAGAAGACTTATTATTTGACATTCTACTAGTGGCTCCTTTGGATTTGACAGCATGCAACCTGCTTGGAAAGGTGGGCAGCTGCTGAAATAGGGTTATGAGAGCAATTCTGGGGGAAAAAAATACCTAGCAATTTTCAGAGGCAGCAGTGAGAGAAAGAAACCTGCCTATTCAGCTCTTATCTCTGCCCTCCCCCTCCCCTTCTTTCTTTCTTTCCGGTAGTTTTATTTCTAGCAATAAAAGTGAGAGGTTCTCTGATCCAGACCAGCTTGTTTTTTTTCTTTCTGGCATCTGAACATTGCCAAGGAAACTCTCCCCATATAAAATTAACTGCAGAAAGACGAAGGAGAGAGGCGGAAGCAAAATCCTTCTGGGGTTTGGGGAGAAAACATTAGCGATTCCCTGCTGCCTATGAAAATGAAATGCCACCAGGAAGAAGAAGCTGCAAGACCAGAGAAAGATGCTGCTGGCTTTCCCCTCTCTCTCTCCCCCCCCATTGGGCGGAAAATGCCCACCGTCTACTTTCTTCCTGCCCTGGGTTCTTTCAGACATGGTTGAAATTACACGCGATGCTCTTGGCCCTGGTGGGAAATAAATTGAAAACATCTGGAGGGCATCAGTTTCCCCATTTGTCATTTGAGGGGATCAGTTACAAAGTATCTGTGATATTTGTGGTTTAGCCATCAGCCCCTCTCCTGAGCTCACTGCACACATGCACAAAACTCTTTAGGGTGGTGGGTAAGTGGGAGGTGTTTTTTTTTTTTAGTTTTATTAAACATTTATAGGCCGCCCTTTTCCCTGAGGGGACTCAGGGCGGCTTACAATAATAGGGGAGGGGAGTGCAGGACAAAACACAAAAAGAAAATGTGAGTAAAAATAATTAGCGGTAAAAACACAACATTCATTCAACATTCGGGAGGGGTGAGAGTAAAGTCTTATCCCCAGGCCTGACGGGATAGCCAGATCTTGAGGGCCGTGCGGAAGGCCTGGACGGTGGTGAGGGTGCGGATCTCCACGGGGAGATTGTTCCATAGCGTCGGAGCTGCAACTGAGAAGGCTCTCCTCCGCGTAGTCGCCAGTCGGCACTGACTGGCGGATGGAATTCGGAGGAGGCCTACTCTATGCGATCTGATGGGACGGAGGGAGGTAATTGGCAGAAGGCGGTCTCTCAAATAGCCAGATCCACTACCATGGAGCGCTTTGTGAATGGTAAGTAGGACCTTGAAGTGCACCCGGAGATCAACAGGTAGCCAGCGCAGCTCACGGAGGATTGGTGTTATGTGGGCGAACCGTGGTGCACCCACAATCACTCGCGCGGCTGCGTTCTGGACTAGCTGAAGTCGCCGGATGCTCTTCAAGGGCAGCCCCAGGTAGAGCACATTGCACAAAAGGAGGAACCCTTTTCCTGCCTGCTGAAAGTTAAAAGAAATGGGATCAAAGCATTGCTAAGTGACTTGTGTTTGGGAGGGTGTGGTTGACTAAATCTTCTGCTCCTCTGGGTAAGGGACTTGTCCCCATACACCAATAGTGCCTGATTGCAAGCCACTTAGCTTGGAAAGCAGCTGTTCTCTGACTCCTGCCAGCTGTTGCAAAGGCAAGTCAAGGAAGAATGTCCCTTCCTCTCTACCCATCCACTCCGATGAAGTGGGCACAGGGGCAGAAGGAGACAGAGACAGAATACCCAAAGAATCCCCACTTTCACAGCTTCATGCTTTCTGTCAGGTGCGAAAGACCAGAGCCACACGCAAAGCTCTAATTAAACTGATTTATTGCTAAATAACCTATGCACAGAAATCTTCTCAGCTGACGGTTAATACCTGCTTGAAGTTAGATAAGGGTCCACAGAATTCAAGGGGGGGGGGTTTGTATTAGTCTGCCTGTGACCGTGGCACGACAAAACCGCGCTCGACTAAAGCACGCCCGATTAAACCGCGTCGCTGACGTCATCAACAGGTCGACAACAGCGAGCGTGGAGAAAGAAGGGCGCTTTAAATAGCGCTTTGAAAACAAGCCGATTCAACTTAAGGTAAGGGTTAGCTTTAGGGTTAGCTTTAGGGTTAGGGTTAGGGTTAGGTTAAGGGTTAGGATTAGGTTTAGGGTTAGGTTAAGGGTTAGGTTTAGGGTTAGGTTAAGGGTTAGGTTTAGGGTTAGGTTTAGGATTAGGTTTAGGGGGGTTAGGTTTAGGTTTAGGGGTTAATTTTAGGTTTAGCGTTTACAGCGTGCTTCTGTCTCCGCGCTGTTGTCGCCCTGTGATGTCAG
Organism: Thamnophis sirtalis; assembly: GCF_051295495.1. Taxonomy (NCBI): domain Eukaryota; kingdom Metazoa; phylum Chordata; class Lepidosauria; order Squamata; family Natricidae; genus Thamnophis; species Thamnophis sirtalis. Next base: position 86,892,442 of record NW_028261382.1, read on the forward strand.
CTACGTGGTTTCGTTGAGCGTGCTTTAGTCGAACGCGGTTTTGTGGTGGAACCGCCTGTGACTGTGTAAGGATTCTGGGCAGTTCCCTTTTTAACTTCACCCCCAGGTTCTGCCACTTTCTCCCATGGTTTTCATTTTACAAGCAGGAAGGGAAAATCGATGCCCCCAGCTTTAGTAAACATTTTGTGAAATATGGCTGACCAGAGAAAGTAACTTTGGCTCCAAACACCTCTAAAACTATTCCCTTCATGATTAATTGCTAGAATTAATTGAGTCAGGATATCCACATATTGATCTCCTGCTCAGCTTATTGTGTGGACAGGGCCACCAAACTTTAGCAAGAGACTTTGAGAAAGCATCTAAACCAGGTTCCTTGAGATTGCTCCTTCTATCCTTAATATGGAGTGTACTGAAATTTCTAAGAATTGCCCGCCCTCCCCCACTTCTGTTATGGGGGCCTTTTCTGTAGCTTCTCTGGGCCTGGAACAATATGTTCATTGCCCCCACTTTTTGACAGAAAAGAAAGCAATACAACTTCACATTCGTAAACACTTACCATCTTCCACTTCCAGGAGAGCTTTGGCAAGGATGCTTCCTGCCACGCTAATGGCTTGGCACATGTAGTAGCCTGAATCCGAGGTCTGCACATCCATAATTGTCATCTCGCCACTTGGTGCTACAGAAAAGCGGCCAGTAGCTTGAGGGGGCTGGCTGGGAAAAAGAAGAACCTGTAGAAAGGAGAAGAAAGAGTAAGATACAATATATGAAGGCATGGCGCTCAGCTATCACAGAATTCCCGTATAACTTTCTTTTAACATCATTTGTATGCTAATCCATCCTCTACTGAGACCATTGTGGGACCCACAAGAAATGAGAAGAACATCTCAAGAAGTACTGAAGAAATTGCATTTTAACTGGTTTTTTGACAATGGATGTCCCTGTCTGAGACCTGTTCTTATTTGGGAATTACAGGAGGCTGCTGCAAATTGAATTCCTACGGCAACATGTCCCCGTCTCCGCAATAGAATTATCATTTTTTAAACAAACCATAGACATACATGGAACTGTATTGGGTTTCAAAGGTAGTTTGAGAACAAATCTAAGACTATAGGGTGATTGTCACTTGTTCTCATTGCCTCTCCTTTTAACAAATCGGTTTCTTGAGAATGGAAGCTACACGGAGGCGTAGATTGCTTCAAACTGGAAGGGAAACGTTTTACAACTTCTTTGGAGACATAAAGACTGAGAGAAGAGTTCTTGAGGTGAAGACTCACAACGCCTCATTCCTGAGGTAGGGAATCATGGCTCTCTAATGTGTCTCAAGTGCTCTACAATGCTTAGGCATGCGACACAGCCTTTATTATTCTCCCACACTCACACTGTTGCCTACACAGAGCAAACACTCCTAAACATGCCAAGTTAGACAATTTCCCAGACAAATGGCCTGCCTTCAGAGGCTACCCGTTAACGATCCCTCTACCAAACCTGCCAGGCAGTTTTGCCCTTGCCTTGCTCTGTCTGGATGAAATTTAAGAGACGTAGGTGGGATACTGGAAAAAGTGCCTGTGCCCTGTTAATCAATGGGGATGGAAAGATTGCCCTTGTTGCGATTGTGGTGCTGACAGAAAAAAGCTATTATACATATTGTGCAAGATTGCCCGTGATGTGTGTTCTCTGCACAAAGCAACACCAGAGGCGATCACCTGGATAACTGAATTGGACACCCAGTTATGAGCTGTAACTACCATTAGAAGTTTTGGCATATGATTACGTGGATTGTGAGTGTATGTTTGCTTCTTGTCTGTCATGTCCTGATCACAGTGGTGGGTTTCAAAAAAATTTCCAACCTACTCTGTGGGTGTGGCCTCCTTTGTGGGAGTGGCTTGCCGGCCATGTGTTTTCTCTCTCTCTCTCTCTCTCTCTCTCTCTCTCTCTCTCTCTCTCTCTCTCTCTCTCTCTCTCTCTTTCCTTTTGTCTCTCTGTCCCTTTTTCCTTTTTTTCTTTCATCTGTCTCTCACTTTTTCTTTCTTTCTTTCTTTCTTTCTTTCTTTTTTATTTATTTATTCCTTTCTTTCTCTTTCTCTCTCTGTGTGAGTCTGTCTGTCTGTCTGTGTATGTGCGTGCGTGTGTGTGTGTGTGTGTGTGAGTGGTGGGTTTCAAAATTTTTTCCAACCTACTCTGTGGGTGTGGCCTCCTTTGTGGGAGTGGCTTGCCAGCCATGTGTTTTCTCTTTCTCTCTCTCTCTCTCTCTCTCTCTCTCTCCTTTTGTCTCTCTGTCCCTTTTTCCTTTTTTTCTTTCATCTCTCTCTCACTTTTTCTTTCTTTCTTTCTTTTTTATTATTTATTTATTTATTCCTTTCTTTCTCTTTCTCTCTTTGTGTGAGTCTGTCTGTCTGTCTGTCTGTGTATGTGTGTGTGTGTGTGTTTGTGTATCAGTGGTGGGTTTCAAAAAATTTTGGAACCTCTTCTGTAGGTGTGGCCTGCTTTCTGGTGGAACCTCTTCTAACCAGTTCGGTAGATTTGACGAACCGGTTCTACCGAACTGGTGCGAACTGGTAGGAACCCACCTCTGCCTGATCATATCCTAAATAATAAACAATAAACAATGAGGCTTCCCAACCGTGTCCCACTACGTAGAGAAGAGCCGAGCCCCACCCATTCTTTGTATGGGGCAGAAAAAGAGTCCAGTGATCAGTTTCCTGTCAGGGATTCTAACTCTGAACTCATCAAATGATCACCCCCCACAGGCTCAAATGCTGTGATTCTGCGAATTTGACATATGCCTTACTGAATGAAGTTCAGCCCTTGCTCTAGAGCAAATGATTCACTCTCCTCGGGCCCTTCGCCTTTCCCCTTCCTTTCTATCACTGATCCTCTTAGGATGCAAGTAACTGACACAGTAATAGCTCAGTGCTATTTAAAGGCATCTTAGAGACTCCAATTGTTCATTCCAAGAGACTGGATCTCCCAAGAGGTTCCTCGTCCTAGGCATCTGGATGACACAAGCAGCTTTGGCAAACTCTTAGCTCCTGTTGGCAGCTCCACAGAAGAAGCAACACAATTCTAGGAATTATTAAGCATTTCCCCTCAAATCCTCTCCTTCAGTTATTTTACCTAAAATCTAGGAGGTATCTGTGACACCACATTTTTAGCAAAATAAAAAAGGCTGCAGTAGCTATTATGACGTCCTTTAAGCTCCTATGGCTAAATAATCTATATTTTGAAAAGCTGAATTATCGTTTTGCCCTGTTTTCTAATATACGACGTAGCTTGATGACCTGCGAATCAGTAAGCAAATTCACCAAGAACGCACCTGCAGAAAACGGTGCTGTTTACATCGCTGAACTATTATTGTCAACAATCTGGCATGCCAAAAGAAAAAAAACGTTCAAATCCTTTTTAAAAAGGAATAAGTAAAAGATCGTAGAATAGAAGACAGCTGGTTGTGACACGGCCTATTGACATGGGTTTGCGATTCCCCATGTTTAATACAGCAACTACAATTACAAGCATCCACTGCAGATGTCATTTGTGACAAACCATACATGTGAAATACAACTGTGAATGTAGTGTATTGCCTGATCTGGCCCTGGGGTAAAGGCTGGGTTCTATAACATTTTTAGAGGATATCCCTCAAGGTATACTTTATAGGATATACTGGAGGTGTATCTAAGCATTGCTGAAATGCTTAGATATCTTATTAATTGATTTTTTTTTCAGAATATGTTATAAAGGCGTAATGTTATCGGAGGCTTATTGAAATTGCGAATGAATGCCAGTAGGTGGTTGTGTCTTTAAATACAAATGATTTCAGATAAAAGCACATTTAAATAATTGTCATTAAACAAGAATTGTGGTACATTGATAGTACAATACATAAAGATTTTTGATTTAAAATGTAATGGTGTTGTTCAATTAAAACAATAAAAAAACTTTAAAAAAAAGAAAAGGTATACTGGAGGTAAATGGTTTTGGCCCAAACCACCCCACCTTACCCTGTTTTACACTAGTGAAAATTGACAGTCTAGACCACAGGTGTCAAACTCGTGGTGTCACGTTGCCCTCACATGACACTGCATGGTTTGAGTTGTGAGCCGCCCTGGTTTGAGTTGTGAGCCGCCCTGAGTCCCCTTCGGGGGAAAAGGGCGGCATATAAATAAAATAAACATAAACATAAACATGATGTTTTTTCCCTTCCTGGAGCTGGAGTGGGCACAGCCTGCGCGTGACACATCTGGCTTGTGGGCTGCCAGTTTGACACCCCTATCTAGACCCCAGAGAGCCTATAACCTAGGTAATTTTGTTGTGATAATTCCTTTTTTTTCAGCCTACAAAACACTTCTGTAATCCATAGGTTAAGGGTTCCCAACCCCCCAGGCTAGAGCTTGATCGAAACCAGGCCACGGGGGAGATGGGCAAGCACGCAGGCATGAAGTTCCACTTGTGTAAGTGGAAGGTGCCTGTGCGTGAAGCTTTATTCATGTGACTGGAGCTTCATGTGCAAGTGTGAGTGCCCTTTGCTCACGCGAGTCGAGCTTCGAGCATGAGTACAAACACCTTGTGCTGAAGTGCTGCCATGCACAAGCACAAGCACTCTCTGCTCGGACATGAAGCTCTGTTTGTGCGAGCGGAGGGCATGCCTGTGCCCACTGCTCGCACAAAAAGAGCTTCGTATGTGCATGTTCACCCATCATTCACATGCCCCCCTCCCCCAATGCAGGGCCACCAAGCTGGAAAGGTTGGAGACGGCTGCCATAGGTCATGCAGTGGTTAGGGTGCAGTACTGCAGACCACTTCAGCTGACTGTGATCTGCAGTTCAGCGGTTCAAATCTCACCGGCTCAAGGTCGACTCAGCCTTCCATCCTTCGAGGTGGGTGAAATGAGGACCCAGACTGTGGGGGCAAGTTGCTGACTCAATTTGCTAAAAAATAATAATCTGTAAACCGCTTAGAGAGGGCTGAAAGCCCCATGAAGCGGTATATAAGTCTAATAAATAAATAAATAAATAAATGTAAAAATAATCTTCATGGCTAAAATGTACCCAAACATGAAGCCGACCTGCTGGAAGTGTAAAAAAGTACAAGGGACCTATTATCACATATGGTGGACCTGCCCGGAAGTACAAAAATATTGGACAAAAATTTGGAAATGGGTGCAAGAAATTACAGGAGAACAGATAAAATACAAACCCGAAATCTTTCTACTGGGAATAATCAAAGGGAAATATACAAAGAAAATTAAGTACATATTAACACATCTGCTAACTACAGCATAGAATAGCATTTGCCCAATGCTGGAAACCAAATAATACTCCCTCGGACGAATTAGTGATAAAAAAAAACTTGGGAATGTGCAGAGATGGACAAATTAACACTGAAATTAAAAGATAAAGAAGAGTCGGAATATTATGAAATTTGGAACAATTGGTACAAATGGCTACAAAACAAGAATAAAATTAACTAAGCCAAAAAAACTATATAAATATATATAGAGAGAACTGTGTATAAAGGTATGTAAATATAAAAGCGAAATATTATATACATGTACAGCAGGGGTGGGTTTCTCGCCCCGTTCCAACCGGTTCGGTTGGAACGGGGCCGGCGGCGTCCTCGTGCATGCGCGCGGTGCACGCATGCGTACTAGCATCTGCGCGATGCTCCAGCTGCTCCTGGACGATTGCGCAGGCGCTGTATGCGTCCTGCGCATGCGTGGAAGCACAGAACTCATCAAAACCGGGTAAGGACCGCGGGCGGGCGGGCGCACCCTTCGCCGTTCCCAGAAGTTACTTACTTCCGGGTTCGGCGACCAACCGGTTTGCAGGGACCACCGCGAACCAGTTGAGACCCACCCCTGATGTACAGGTATGATGACATAACAATGTTGATGTAATGACTGTAAGGTGTTGCAGAAGGGAAAAAAAATAAAAAAATCTGCTAAATAAAAAAAAATCTTCAATATCTGCATTTCCATAAAGATGTAAACACCAGCTAATGCTGTCCAAGCTCTTCCCGTAATGGGAAATTACTGCTGACTTTAGACTCAAGACAAGAAATCATTTTGGTTTTTTTTTGCTCAAGGACCGTCTTTGTCAGGAAGATCCTCTCATGCATTCATGCTGGCCAATAGCAGAGATGAAATCTGATCCGTTTGCAACCCTGCAGGAATTCATAACACTTTAACATCCTCTCTTTCTCTCTACGGCACTCCATCTCTGTTGGCAGCATGAGAATCGGGGAGAATATGAAATTAAGCCAAGAACTGACTCTAGTACTTTCCCCACTGTACTGCATCTTATATCCTTGGCCATGGAAGTTCATTGGGTAACTTTAGGCTAGTTGTTATTGATCAATCCAATTTTCGCAAGAGAGGAATTGTGAACGGAGAGAATTGATGCTAACTTGAGCCAAAGGGAGAAAAGTGAGGAATAAATCTAATAAGCCCTATAACCAGGAGGATCTGGATGGCTAAGTGGTGGCTACAGTTTTAGTCATCCCGGCTGCCATAAAAGCAACGGCTAGGATGTTATTCCCAACTTCTGGCTTTTGTTTTTTCATCCCGTTGGACTCAGCCCCACAGATAAGTTTAGATGATTACATGAACCTTTATTGCACCCCATGTAATCATAGGGGGATTAAAACTGAAACACCACGGGAATCCATTGTCTCCAGAGGCCCATTTTCATAAACCCCTCCTGGAATTCCAACTTGATCACAGGTATTAGAAGGGACATTTCACCTTCAGTTGGTTTGCACTACCAGGGAAGCAGAGTTAGTTAACTGGGTGATTTAATTTACACCCCCCCCAAAACCCTACCCCACCCCAGTTGGGCCAATCAACTGCATTGTGAAGCTTACACAACGCTATGCCTGCCCCCCCTTCATGATCCTGTGGAATAGGATGTGAGAATAGGGCATTGATGGGTTCCGGATCCTGTTGCAAGCGATACGGTACAATGGAGCTAGGCATCCACCACATGAATGCATGCAGCACACGCGCAGCATGCCCGTGTACTTACCGCCCGCGAGGCTCCAGCTGCTTGGTGGAGCATGGCGCAGGCGACGTATGCTCCGTGTGCGTAAACCCCCCCATTGGCTCAAATACAGGTAAGGAGGGCGTCCCGGCGCTCTGGAGAGCACCACACCGGAACGGTGCCTGGTGCTCCCAGTAGGCACCGGTACCCCTGTGCCAGGGCGTACCAGCCATATCCCACCACTGGAATAGGGTCAAACCACAAGCTACATGCACACACCCTCCACGCCTACGTACCCATTTACTTACCTGACTCCCTTCCTTCTGCCAGAACACAGCTGGTGGTGGGTTTCCTTTGGTCTCACACTGGAAGGTCACAGTGCGGCCTTGGGTCACAATCTGGTCCCGTGGACGGGTCACTAACTGAGGTGGGACTATAGACAAAAAAAAAAGAGGCATGAAAAAGATTGTAAAATGGTCCAGTTAGACCAGCAGCATTTTAGCAATGTTTGCATTTAAAAGTTGACCGGACTTAAAAAAAAAAATGAGTCATGGGTTGTGGCTGGGGGGAGGGATAAAGGAGAGAGGGAGCCTTTTTTTTATTTAGGAACATTGAAAGCTCCCTTATATCAAATCCAACTTCTGGGTCATCGCTGACCTACATGGATTTCCTCAATGTAGTCAAATTCCACCAGAAGTTCTCTAGATGTTCAGGAAGGGCAACTCCAAAATTCTTCCAGAGCTCTAGTCCCAATCCAGTCCAACTCAGGCTATCATCTTTTCCAGTTCTATCAAGAAATGCTGAGAATTGAGCCTGGGATTGTGTGCCACCCCCCTCCCCCTTGGCTTTCCCTCCTTTCCCATGGGAACTGAGTATGTTGTGTCCTGGCTAATCCCTCTCTCCATTTTGCCCGTTCCTGATGATCCTAAAGGAGAAGGATCAATGCCTTGGCAGTTCCCAAAGTACTGGGAGCAGCTTCACAGTTTGGGCATCTCAGAGAAGAGCAGCTAAAGGCATTTGTGCAAGGGAAGAAAAGGGGGTGATTCAAAGCATTGGGAGGTGCCAAAGACGGTTTAAAAAAGGGGGGGAGACACCAAACAAAGGCAAATAGTTTTTTTTTTAGAGAGCCCTGAGGTTTTCCTTTTACAAAAACCACCCCATACACGCATGCAAAGAATATCAATTTGCAATGGAAGAAGGCATTTAAGAAGTCTGAGGGAGGCCACGAAAGGAACAAGTCAGCTAAATCAACCACCCAACCATGAATAATGTCTCGGATGTAAATTCCTCTCTTTCTGAGCACTTCTGGCTTTTTGAAAAACCTTCCCCCCATCTCAGCTCTCAATGCAAGACAAATGACAGTCAGGTTTTACAAATGCTAATCACTTGCCTTATCACCTCTCCTCCTCCCTTCCCTCTATTCTACCAAGAAAAAGAAGAAGGAGATAGAATGTTCCTAGCCCCTCTTGCAGAACTGTACAGCATTTACAGAGCATTAGGTGCTATTAAAACAACAACAACAACAACAACACTTTCAGGTGTGCCATTGTTGGAGTTCTGCAAGCCTCTCCTTAATGAAGTTATAGATTGCTAAGTTAGCCACATGCTAATCAGGAGAGATGTATGAGCCTAAGAGAAAGGATGTGCTTGCTTGCTCCCCTCCTTGTCCGCAGCCATCTTTCCCTCCGATAACTTCCACGGAAAGAAAAGAAGGGGGTGGGTGGGAAACCCTACTGATTGTTAATAGTTATTGATTGACAGGAGAAGTGTTTGGTTGGGAGGTACAATGGAATACATGCAGATAGAATTTAAATGAGAAGCTAGTGCTGAAGGTTAGTGCTGAACGCTTGCTCCTGGGGAGGAAAGCTATGGCAGATCTAGACAGCATACTAAAAAGCAGAGATATCATCACCCTGCCAAGAAAAGTGCCTCTAGTCAAGGCTCTGGTTTTCCCAGTTGCAATGGATGGCTCTGAAAGTTGGACCGTAGGAAAGGCTGAGCGCCAAAGAATTGAGGCTTTTGAACCAGTGGTGGGTTCTTACCAGTTCAGACTGGTTCAGGCAAACCGGTAGTAGTTTGGTGGCCTGGGTTGCTGAAACCAGCAGAGACTCAGGCTTGCCACACCCCAGAACCGGTTCTCTGGGCAGCGATGTAGGCACTGCCCTCTTGGTTTTTGGTTCTGCGCATGCGCAGAAAAATTTTAATTGCATTGAGCATGCATGCGTGCAAAGCGCACATGAGCAAACTGGCAGTAGTGCCTGCTGAAACCCACATCTGCTTGGAACTCTGGTGTGGGGAAAAACTCCTGCGAGTCCCTTGGACTGCAAGGCGATCAAACCGGTCAGTCCTAGAGGAGATCAAGCCTGACTGCTCTTTAGAAGGCCAGATCCTGAAGATGGAACTCAAATACTTTGGCCACCTAATGAGAAGGAAGGACTCACTGGAGAAGAGCCTCATGCTGGGAAAAATTGAGGGCAAAAGAAGAAGGGGATAGCAGAGAAAGAGGTGGCTGGATGGAGTCACTGAAGCAGTTGGCGTGAACTTAAATGGACTCCGGGGGTTGGTAGAGGACAGGAAGGCCTGGAGGAACATTGTCCATGGGGTCGCAATGGGTCGGATACAACTTCACAGCTAACAACAACAAAGTGCTGAAGGACTAGATGACTTTCAGCTCTTACACTGGTTCCCTTAAACTTTGTGTTGGGGTTGACATTAGGCAAGGAAATTACTATATTTCAGAAATAATGATGTAAGTGGCAGTAGGGATTAAAAGGCTACCCAATCAAAGGAACGAGTATCTGAAGAAACACAGATGTCAACTCATCCTACGGTGCAATAATCTAGTGCAATTCTCTTTTGGAACATGTGTCGCCAATGTAGCCAGGTGGTTAGCAGAGATTTGGCCCCTGGGGTGACAGTGTCCTGTTTTAAGCATCCTGTCCATCCTGCCTATTACTTATTTTGTCATTGTTACAGCCAAAGTAGAACTGGTTTTATGTCCTCGTTCCCTGGTAGCTCCCATCGACATCCCCAATGGAAAGAAATTATGGGAATTCCAATCCAGCATAGACAGAGGAAAACCCTTGGCTTATTGTATATTAGAGAATATCAAGGGAAAATCTTATTTTTCTCTCCAGTCTCTAGTTTAAGCGAAGAGCTGCAGTGAGAAACAGTTTGTTCCATCATCATGAACTAAATTTGATCTGATTTTAATTCAAATGGAATTAATTAAATACAATCCTGTTCAAACACACGTTAACTGAGTCATGTTCGATGCTAATGTGGAGAGCTTAGAGCTCTCTGAGATTGCTTGTTTTCTTGTAGACGTTCCATTAACCAGCTAGGTAACATGATCAGATTATCATCCTGAGAATCATTATGTGTGACCTAGTTGGGCAATGACATATCTGCAAGTAAACAACGTAGCTCAGAGAGCACCAAAGACTCCACAGTTCAACACTGAGCTACGGATATTCTCTTCTATTGATGTTAATAGCACACTATAACCTAATCTGATGAGAGTTGTTTGGCGTTAAACCAGTGGTGGGTTTCAATTGTTTTTAGAACCTCTTCTGTAGGTGTGGCCTGCTTTGTGGGAGTGGCTTGCCAGCCATGTGACCAAGTGGGAGTGGCTTGCTGGCTATGTGACCAGGTGGGAGTGGCTTGCCAGCCATGTGATCTGGTGGGAGTGGCTTGCCAGCCATGTGACTGGGTGGGAGTGGCCAACTTGTAAAATGTGGTGAAACTCACTTAACAACGCTCTTGCTTAGCAACCAAAATATTGTCTCAGAAACTCTGCCATTTGAAGCACGCAAGTCTTAAAGCTGTCAAGCTACAAGACCCTTGCACCCCTAACCCTTTAGAAAAAAACTCCCCGAGGTGTTCAAACTTGTCAGCTTTAAGACTGTGGACTTCAACTCCCAGAATTCCTCCTCCAGTCATGTTGGCTCAGAAACTCTGACATTGAAGCGTGCAAGTCTTAAAGCTGTCAAGTTACAAGACCCTCGCACCCCTAACCCTTTAGAAAAAAAACCTAGGGGTGTTCAAACTTGACAGCTTTAAGACTTGTGGACTTCAACTCCCAGAATTCCTCCTCTCACTCTTCATCTTGATGATGTGCGGACGGGCGGGGGGAGGCAGCTGGAACCGGTTCTCAACGGCACTGTAGATTTGTGGAACCTCTTCTATAGAAGAGGTTAGAACTGGCAGGAACCCACTCCTGAGTTAAACCCTTCAATCATATGTAAAGTGGAAATAGGGACCTTTATTTTTATCCTCTCTTGTTTGCAGGCAAAAATAATTCTACTTTTCCAGTCCCACAGTCATACACAATGTGTGTTTGAGAGAGGGGGCGAGGCACAAGGAGTGAAGGAGGGAGAGATAGTCCCTCAACACTGATCCTGATGGAATGACTGCAGATGATTCCCCCATTTCATTTTCTGGAAATTAAAAAAAAAACACAGGGGAAGTTATAACGTCTCAGTTTCCTTTGAGGTGACCAGGACACCATTACTTTTGTCCCAGTGGACAAAAAACGACATTATCCCCAGGATGGCAATTCACTGGATCAGCCATATTGTTTAAACATGGCCAAAAAAACAGCCTTCCCAATGTATTTAATAATAGCTTCTGTCAGATTTAGAGTGAAGATCCAAGAGCAACTTTCTTGTGCTAGCATCATGCTCATGCGTTGCGGGTGTCCATTTGACTCTGGGGCACAATTGTAAACCCCTGCTCTAGATGTAACAAAACAAGAAGAAAAATGGTAGGGAATATTCAAATATAATTCTCCAAAAACTATTTGGGTTCAGTGGTAACGAAACTCACAAAACACCAATCAAAATTTTCTTTTACTATCACCCACTCTTTAAAAAAAAAAACATTAAAATGCAATACTCCTCCCTAATTGCCATTTGTTTTGACATCTTATACCACAAAACCCAGGCAGGAAAAAGTAGAGTTGGAAGATGCCCATATAAGATTTCATGAGGGCCCGGAGGCACTCAGGTGTTTGGGATATTCCCTGTCTTGATTTTATCATCCCAAAATCTGGATGCATGGAGGGATCATGGCAGGTAACCCAATCGTCCCTCAACCATCAAAAGCCTGGGGTCATATAACCCTCTGATGCAACAGTCTGCAGCTTTATAACTTGAGCCTCTGGGTTATATTTCACTCCTGGGAGCTCTTGTCTTGAGGATCATAAATCTTGGAGGACAGGCTGGGTGGCAAGAGAAAGAATGCTCCAGCATTTCGTTGAAGGTCAGCCTTTGTCCCCACAACCAATGTTGAAGCAATCGGTGGGCAAGGATGTATTTGTGGAACTCGATGGACCCTTTCTATTGGTAGCTCAAGAGGACTTCTGTTGGCACAGCAGAAATCAGCAGTCCCCAGGATGTTGGTTGCACCCATGGGTCTATGACTGGTCAAGGGCCATTTGCTCCAACATGTGCCTGGATGGAAGCTAAGGGACCTTTGACCTCTCAGAGCAAGAACTGCCTGGAGCCACCTGCTTTATAATCAAATAAAAATGCAAATGAGAGGGAAGCAGGGGCAGCTTTTGTTAATTTGTCTCTTTGGTTAATAATTGCTGGGAAAGCCCCTTCCCAAATTATAAATGCAGCCAGACACAGCCGCCCCCACCGCCCCCCATCCCCAGTTACTTCAAAGACCAGTCAAAGCTGGATGATGGAAAGGATCTGGTGATCCCAGGAAATTCATCGCTGCCCCCTAGCACTGCTCTGCCTTGTCTTTTTTTGTTTTGTTTTTGTTTTAAAATACTTCCTTGCTTCAAAGGGGGAAAGATAAAACAAAGGCAAGATTGACCTGGTATGCCTGAGGAAACGTTCCTGTTGCCCACAAATCCAGCATGAAGTTAAGAGATGATGGTAAAACAAGACAAACCCCCGCCCCCTGCTCTCCCCCATCCCCAAGGCAGGAAATTGACCTGCCTTGCTGGATACACAGCGAAGGATAGAGGCGGGTGGGGAGAGGGGTAGTGCTCTACCAGGATTTCTTCTTCACCTTTGGGCTTCTTATCTGCACAGCTACAAGGGGCTCCTGCGCTTTGTTGCAGGCTGATTTATTAGCGCCAAACAATAGGCACCTGAAGAGGAGGCTTGCCAACCGGCCTCCAAAGCCATCAGAAGCAACAGAGGAGCCTGTTTTTAACTTAGCCTGTTAGGGATCTGCAAACCCGAGATACAAATTCGAGACTGGCAGGCAGGACGCTCTTAAGCCCAAGTGCAACCGTTTCATTTCCAAGCAAACGCATCTTTTTCCATGTGCAAATTCACCGAAGAGATTTTTTTTTCACAGGCTCACAGGAACCTTCTCCGGCTAAGTGCATGGATTCTGAGGGAAATCGAATCGTGCAATAAAAGCAACCATTTTTACAAGGCTGAAAGCAGAAAGCAAGTTCCTGCCTTGAGGGATTTACAATCTAATATTCAACCCAGGAGAAACAGGGAGGAGAAAAGAGGGGAAGGAAGGAATGTGTTATTCGGTCTGTGTACTCTAGGAACAGCCTTGTTCTCTTGACCTCCTCATTGATATTTTCTGCCTCCTCCAAAGCCTCAAAACATGAAATGAAAGGCTGATCCATAATTCAGGATGGAATATCCATCTGTGGAAACTCACCCGGGCTATATTAAAAAGTCACTGAAATGGATTGGTTAACTTCTTTTTCTTTTAACTATGTGCACTGCTGGGGGAACCTTTGGTTGAAATCCAATCTATGAACTTTCTAAATAAATATGCTTCATGAAAATACCTTGGAGGGAAGAACTGATGTAAGAGAGGCAGTGCTGTTCAGTTCCAGACATAAATGGATAGCTGCAATGTATAACTGGAAGATTTCACGAGGAGACAGCTAAATTTGCAAACTGTATTGAATTCCCTGTATGCATATTAATCTTTTAAGCTGCTTGCAGAACATGCTAAGCCATAGGCTGTTGAATGAACGGATGCATATTACTTTATAAGCCCTGTCAATCATGTGTTGATCTTTAGCCAAAGTCATTGGCGTATGTTGAAATAGCAGTCACTATTCCAAAAACTATGACTTGTTGCTCATGATAAATGCTATCTTCTCTTCATCCCAAATGCTGGTTGATCTTGGCTTGCTGACATGTTAGGTCTACTTAAAGAAACTATCATGGGAGAATATATGTTTGCTTATGGATATGAATCTCCTTTTCTAATTTATTTATAAGAAGAGCTTGCAATGCAAAAACAAACCCCAAACCCCACTAGGCTAGATCAGTGTTTTTTAAATTTTGCAACTTTACGTTGCGTGCATTGGGAGTTGAAGTCTACAAATCTCAAAGCATGATGGCTGGGGAATTCTAGGAGCTGAAGTCCACACATCTTAGAGCATGCTGGGAAATTCTGAGTGCTCAAGTCTATGCATCTTAAATCAAGCTGCGTTGGGAATTGTGGGAATTGTAGTTCACACAAGACTGGACTACTGTAACGCACTCTACATGGGGCAGCCCTTGAAGAGCATTCGGAGACTTCAGCTTGTCCAGAATGCAGCCACGCAAGCGACTGTGGGTGCACCTCGGTACACCCACGTTACACCTATCCTCCGCGAGCTGCACTGGCTGCCTGTTGGGCTACGGATGCGCTTCAAGGGGCTAGCCGTTACTTTTAAAGCCCTACATGGTATCGGACCTGGGTACTTGAGAGAACGCCTCCTGCCAATTACCTCCCTACGACCAATTAGATCCCACAGATTGGGCCTCCTCCGAATACCATCCGCTAGCCAATGTCGACTGTCGACCTCTCGGGGGAGGGCCTTCTCTGTGGCTGCTCTGGCCCTCTGGAACGATCTCTCCGTGGAGATTCAGACCCCCACCACCTTTCAGGCTTTCCGCAAAGCTACCAAGACCTGGCTGTTCCGGCAGGCCTGGGGCTGATGAGTTCCCAGCCCCACTTGAATGGTTGCGTCTGTTGTGTTGCTTTTTAAATTGTTTTTTTTTGTATTTGTTTTTGTCTTTGTCCGTTGTTGTATTCCCCTCTCCCCTATCTTGTTTGTTAGCCGCCCTGAGTCCCTCGGGAATAGGGCGGCATACAAGTGTAATAAACATAAACATAAACATAAACACATCTTAGAGTTGCCAAGTTGGAAAAACTCCAGAAGAGAAAGTTTGGCTCGTACGTTAAGACCTGGGTTCCACCACAAAAGCGCGTAGGACAAAATCGCGCTCGACAAAAGCGCGCTGTGACGTCATCACAGCGCGACGAAAAAGTTCGAAAAATGTAAAAATAAAGCGAAAACCTTACCCTAAGCCCCCCAAACCTAACCCTAAACCTAACCCTAAACCTAACTCTTAACCTAACCCTAAACCTAACCCTAAACCTAACCGTTAAAGTAACGAAAAACCTAACGCTAACCCTTAACCTAACCCTAACGCTAACGCTAACACTCTAAAGCTAACCCTAACCCTTAACCTAACCCTAACCGTAACCCTAAACCTAACCCTTACCTTTATGTGAATCGGCTTGCTTTAATTTAATTTTTATTAATTTTTATTTGAATTTTTCGATCTTTTTCGTCGCGCTGTGATGACGTCAAAGGCGCGATTTTGTCGATCGCGCTTTTGTCGTCCGCGCTTTTGACGGGTCACGAAGACCTGTCCTCCATAGGTTGAATGGGTGAAACATGAATGTTAGCACTGCAGGAAATTGAGAAAAGGACATGTGCTTCTCGGAGTTAGTAGGCAAAGTATAATAAAGGAGAACCTTGTTATGAATCTTGTTATATTGAAGAACAAAAATATGAACTGGAAACTCCCCTTGGTGCTTTTTCTCACCCGGACATACCCTAATCAACTGCGCCTTGTTGTCCTAATCGCTTTCTAGTTTTCTTTTAACAACTACAATAAAACAACCAAACTTAGAATGGTTTGTCCAGTTTTTTTTCAGAGTTTTCTAAGTCTTTATTTGAGTTTTACCTGACCTTTCAGCTAAAAGTGAGATGATGGGAGGTAGCAGTCACCTTCCTTCAATCTTGGCCTATTCAAACCTAACCCAACACATCCCTAACCCAACATGATTTAGCAGGTGATGTGGTCGACATCATAGGCAACCTTGGTGATCACCTATTTCAAATCAGTCCTGATTTGCTGGCTATGGAAATACCTAAGAAGATATGCTAATATCCAGGGAAGATTGCGTAGTATTAATGCTAGTGTTTGATCAGCGTGTGATAATTTAGCAAGGTAGTTATTGCTTGCTTTGGAAGCAAATTTGTTTTGTGAATTCTATTTCCCTACTTTCTCTCTGAAGAGAAACCTCTGGCTCCACTCTTTTCCTTTTTTGTAAGCTAGGATTTTAACTATCATAAATACTTGTATATTGCTGGGTACCAACAGTACCTAGCATCCCTCTGTTCCATCATCCATAAGAAGGAAACCATTCCATGTTCTTTATTTTTAAACCCTCAAACCACAAACTTTAAGAAGCAGAATGATGAAAATACGATCCAGGTGAGATTAGGGTTGAACTGTTGCATCCCAAGGAAATAGGAGCCAAGGTGGCGCAGTGGTTAGGGTGCAGTACTGCAGGCCACTTCGGCTGACTGTGATCTGCAGTTCAGCGGTTCAAATCTCACCAGCTCAAGGTTGACTCAGCCTTCCATCCTTTCGAGGTGGGTGAAATGAGGACCCGGACTGTGGGGGCAAGTTGCTGACTCAATTTGCTAAAAAAAATTGTAAACCGCTTAGAGGGGGCTGAAAGCCCTATGAAGCGGTATATAAGTCTAATAAAATAAATAAATAAATTAAGAAATTTGCAATAGGCACTCGCCTACTTGAATAGCTCCATAAAATCCTGGGACTATTCAGTGAGTGGGACATATAATTGATTGTGTGATCAGAGTATGATATTATATGCCATTACCTGGATGACACCATAAAATGAGACTATGCCTCTTACATGTTTAGAACACAGACTTTTTTAAAAAAAAAATGCCCTAGATTGTACCCACAATATTATACTTTCTAATTTGCTTCAAAGATTATGACTCATTCAGTTCATTGTCACAGCAGGAAAAATGATGTAAAGTCCACCCCGTCTTCTGTAAAAATCAATCCATTCCCATTGTGACTTGAGAGAAAAGACAAAAAGCATGCAAAAAAACCTGATTCATGTACCCTAACCCACACCAAGCATGCAGCAATGATATGTGATGAAATGAATACTTACAGAATGGGCCAACTGGACCAAAGAGAACATATGAGAAAAACAAAAATGAAAAAAAGTATGAGATGCGTTTGATTAAATAAGGCTGACATGAATGCTTAGAGAATTGGAGGATAAAGGTATTAGAGGCCAAACATCCACTCATCTAGCTGCCAGATCGATGTAAAACCCTGATTCAATTCACCTACTAAGCCCTTTAGAACTTGGGTCATCTCTATCTCCGTAATAACTTGCTTCCGGATGGAATCTTTTCATCCAATACCACCTCACTGAGAAAGGTAGGGTAGAAATCCCCCCCTTCCCCGGAGATTAAGGGGACAGGGAACCACAAGCTGGCCTTCCCCTTCTTTGTGGAATACTTTGGCCACCAAAATCAAGATGGCACCCACTTGGTTTAAGAATGGGAAAAAACAATCCCTTTCTGCATGGCCTCTGGACTTGAGTAGTTATGGTGGAATCTGGTGTGGAGATGGAGGAGGGAGAGGAAGTTTCCCAAGGAGCTAAAAAGCAGATCAGCCTCGAGTCCTTGGTTTGGATCCTCCTTAAACCTTCACAGCATTGATCTGATCATTATGCAAAGAGTGCTTTAGTCTGGCAAGATTCCTGTCCATGAGCAAACAGCAATGAAGATACCACTCTGAGTAATTCATCCCCTCGTTCTTGGTTCCTTGCGCTGGGCATTAATCTTACCAGACCAAAACACACTCTGCATAGTAACTATCAGATCAATCCTGTGATTTAAGTTTAGGGAGGACTTCAGAGTGATCAGCCTTGAGCTCCCTGGGAAAGAGCCCCTCCCACCTCATCTCAGCATCAGATTCCATTTCAGTCCATAGCAGAGCAAACTACATATGCATTTTTTTTAAAAAAAATTATGCACTGCATGTTTTGATAATTGCAAGCTAAGCATACAATTTGTTGCAATGAATAAGAAAGCACAGATGTGCTCAGAGCATTTTAAGGTCAAGGTATCCCTTCTTCTTAGAGATCCACCGACCCGGAGACCAATAATACTACGATGCCTACCTGTTTAGGGTGAGTTTTAGAGGTTGGGCACTTGGGATTCTTTCTAAGAAAAAAGAGCTGACTCTTGAGTTTCAGTTTCAACCTTTAGCATCTGGCCAGAAATTTTATTGTGCAGAAATTCCAAAGGTTTAATTTGTTTTTTAAATAAAATGTTGGCTTGTTTCTATTAAATAACTACTGTTCTGCAAACAGTGTGGCTGAAAGCAATTATCTAAGTAACTGCTAATTTCTTTAAACAAGATATAGAGGCTCTTTTTACGACTGAGCTACACTTTATGGATATGTTTTCCCAGCTGCTATTTTCCAGGTGATGTTTTGGAGGGGAAAAGCCAGAGGTGAGTTCCTACCAGTTCGCACCTGGTTTCTGTCAAAAACATAAATCATAGTCATGTGATCATTGGACATCATAGATGGCCATAAATATGGTTGCTGAGTACCCAAAACTTGCACCCATCAGGCCTTCAGATCTGGGTCATAAGTAGCTTTTTCAGGGTCGGTCATAACTTTGAATGGTTGCTAAGCAACCAGCCATAAATTAAGGATTATCTGCATATAATTTATATTGAAGGGAAGAGGGAAAAGTGAGGGGGAGCTGCACAAGAAATGTGCAACCTGTTCCTTAATCCCCTTCTGGAATGAATTGTCATGAATTGGGTGCTTTCTGGATGTTTGGATTACAACATCCATTTGTCCTGAGCCTAGCTTGGAAGCTCTAGTCCCAGATAGCTGGAGTGTGTGTGAATACTCATCCCTGCTTTACTAACTTTCTGTCCCAATCAACCCTTGGTATCTGCCTTGATTGATCAGTAAGTAAAATCTTTATTATAGTCAAAACCAGCAATACACATTAGTTTTTACACTATATTAAAAATACTAACATTAAGATATAATTAAAAAGTATTGACATTAAAAGTGGATAATAACATAATGGTCCAGAGATTGTCCAGATAATTGGTACAAGATGGTACTATACTTCTGTGGCCAATTTTTTTTCTTATGGACATAGCAGCCGCACAGAACTTTGCCACTGCACACGTGGTAACCGGGTTAGTGTCCTGGAGGAGAAAGCCTAGATAGAAATGGTCTGCCCTCCCTGGCAATCTCTCTAATAAGGGGAGAATATGTGCAGACCTACAAGCTCTGTATAGCTCGCAGTGTAATAGAGCATGTGAATTATCTTCCACTTCTCCTTTACCACCTATACAAACCCGTTCTGCTATAGGTGTTCTCTTATACCTGCCCTGGAGGAGTGCTGAAGGAAGAATGTTAAATCTGGCTCTGAAGAAAGCTATTCTTTGTTTTGGGAAGATCAGGTTATTCAGAGCCAAGGTGGTGCAGTGGTTAAATGGAGCACTGCAGGCTACTTCAGCTGACTGCAGTTCTGCAGTTCGGCTGTTCAAATCTCACCGGCTCAGGGTTGACTCAGCCTTTCATCTTTCCGAGGTGGGTAAAATAAGGACCTGGACTGTGGCGGGGCGATATGCTGACTCTGTAAACTGCTTAGAGCGGGCTGAAAGCCCTATGAAGTGGTATATATAAGTCTAACTGCTATTGCTATTGCTATTTAGATATCTTGCCGATTCCCACAAACCCTGTTTGATTCTGTCCCTACTGTGGAGAGGCAACCTATTTAGTTCTTCTTGGAACTCCATGTCCTTCATTCTATTGATTACTACTTGCTTTGCTTGATCAAAGCCTAGGGACATTAAGAATAATGGGGAGAGCCCATAAGAGCCCAGCTTGTAAATTTTTTGGGGGGGATTGATCAGAATTGCTGACCTCCGAGCAAAGCTGTTTTAGCTACAGTTACCCCATGTTGGACTTCTTTGATTGTAGCTCTTCAACATCTACTTGTACATACTCACCATGTACACTGAGGGATCCGGAAGCCTCAGATTTTCCCACGCTGTTCTCTGCCACGCAAGTATAGGTCCCTTCATCCTCTGCATTCACTCGGCTGATGTGCAAGCTATTGTCATTCTGGATTTCCGATCTTGGTTTTGAAGGGGAAACAAAAAAAGGATGTCAATGGCTGTGTTAAGCCACGGTTAATTTCTGGAAGAAGCCACCGTGAGCGTGAACCTGTATTTAGAAATCTTAACAGCTCACTTCGCGTGACTTTCTTTCGTATGAAAATTGAATAAATAAATAAGTAATAAAGCAAAATTCACCAATCTGCATTATAATTCAGTACGAGGCCTGAATTTTATCTCCATAGTACCAAACTGCTGCATTCCAGTCCATATGTGCAAAGATGGAAAGGCATTGGAATACCCACAATAGAAGAATGGTAGGTGAAGATGACAGAATTTGCAGAGATGGCAAAATTGTTGTGTTTAATAAGAAAACGGTCAAGCGCTGGGGAAATCAGGAGATTCGGGCATTTCAAATGAGTATAAAGATTTATTGCAAGCTTAAGCTCTCTACAAGAATCTGAGCTACTATTGGTCATGGGAAATGAACTGGTTAAGAAAGTAATTTCACAACCAATTTCGTTGTATTTAAGTACAATGGCAATAAAGATTATACTTATAATTGAAGGTGGGCTGGGCTTAGATCTCTTGTAGATGCGCAGGGACTCATGACTTATGACACATTTGACCCCTCCCTCGATTACTGGTCTAGTCACCTTCTACAATAACTAGACAATACCTACATGTGCAAATGACTGGAAACCCTGTTGAGACTTTTTGCTGAAAACAGAAAAAAATGTATTTGTGATTTATGTATTTGATGATTAGAAAGGGTAGATTATGCTATGATGTAACCCTAGAGAGGGTAACATCCAAATGCATTTATAACTGCTATAAATCAATCTGAAGCCATTTCTTTCTTTTTTGTCTTTCTTTTTTCTACTTCTCTTTCCTTTATTCTTTTCTTATCACTTTTCTTTGAGTTTGCTTCATTTTTTTCCCCTTCACATGTTTTTATTCTGTAGTTTTTTCAGTTAAAATAGTTTTTTTTTTTTTTAAAGGGATTGACTGGCTTAACAGCAAGTTATCCCTCAAACCATTCTTAAATTTCGGGCTTCAGCATGTAGTAGTTAGTAGTAGGGCTTGTAGCAGAGGCAATGCTATATGGTATATTTTTCTACATATATAGATAATCCCAGAACAGCTATCATTACGATAAACAGCCTAGTATCAAATTTATTTCTCAGCGTAATGTAACAAACGTTTCATTTTCATTACACTCACATTCTAAACCCATTACAAAAGTGACAGCATCAGTCAATATAACACATTATCATTTAGGAGGTTGAATCTCTGAATGTCTTCCCCACCACCACCACCACAGAAAAACCACAAAGCTCTCCTGAGCATCTGAAATGAGGCCTCCAGAACTCCAGATTTAAAAATGAAAAAATGCTCTTTCGGTCTGCCTGGTTATTGTTCTTTTTTTTTTTCCCCCCCAGGAGCATAATATTTTCTTAGCAGTAGAACAAACCTTGATGATTGGGATTGTTCTGGAACTGATCTTACCCTGAGGAAACTGCTTGCAGAAAAGACAACTAAATCTTCCCAGATTGACAGAAGCAGAGCGCTAAACTATTTGATGTTTGGAGAACAAGACTTTGTTATTTTAGATAATGAACGTCTCTCATCTTTTTTGTACATGACAAATCTTTCTCTGGCACCATCCATACCAGTGTTGGTGAACCTTTTCAGCACTGAGTGCTGAATTGGGAGCGCCTTGGCGCAGCACCAGAAATCGGAAGAGCAGCTCCCTGGTGCGCATATGTGCACTGGGAAGCTGAGCTTCTGGTTTCCGGTGTGCACATGCACACCAGTCACCTCATCTTCTGGTTTCCAGCATGCAAAGACCAGCTGGCCAGCGCACATGTGCATGCTGGAAACTGGAAGCTCAGCTTCCCAATGTGCACATGCGCACCAGGGAGCTCTTCGTTCAGTTTCCGGCATTCCTGCACGCATGAGGACCAGCTGGCCAGCACGTATGTGTGTGCCGGAAACTGGAAGAGCAATGGGTGATGGCTGTGGCATGCCCGGAGGGATAGCTCTGCGTGCCATTTCCTGCACACGCACCATAGGTTTGCCATCACAGATCTATACAATAATGGTTTGCATTCGCAATAACTGCAGTTCTCAAGTTTTATTATAGTTCTAAGAATGATTATCATTGACTGGACTGGTTCCTCAAGATCTCAGCCCAATTCATTCCTAAAACTCAAATTATTATTGAAGATCATTTGAAGTAAATACCAGACACATTGGATCGTGGACCTTATTAATGTAAAACCTAAGGCTATACAGTTTCTTCCAAGCTATAGTTCTGCACGTCAGCTCTGGAAGACTAGTTCCATGCCAGGTCTGGTACGTACAAAGGATGACCTCTTCTACTGAGCAACTGGATAGCAATAGCACTTAGACTTATATACCACTTCACAGTGCTTTACAGCCCTCTCTTAGCGGTTTACAGAGTCAGCCTCTTGCCCCCAACAATCTGGCTCCTCATTTTACTGACCTTGAAAGGATGGAAGGCTGAGTCAATCTTGAGCCTGGTGAGATTAGAACTGCCAAATTGCAGTCAGCTAGCAGTTCAGCAGACACTAGCCTCAGTGTTGAGTTTCTACCGGTTCGGACCGATTCGGCTGAACTGGTAGTGGTTTGGTGGCCTGGGTCGCTAAAACTGGCAGCGACCTAGGCATGCCACATGCCCGAACCATAGCCATAGGCGCCGCAATCTTGTTTTTCGCTTCTGTGCAGGTGCAGAACAATTTTTATTGCACTGTGATGCGCACATGCGCGCATGCATTAGCAATAGCAGTTAGACTTATATACCGCTTCATAGGGCTTTCAGCCCTCTCTAAGCGGTTTACAGAGTCAGCATATTGCCCCCAACAACAATCTGGGTCCTCATTTTACCCACCTCGGAAGGATTGAAGGCTGAGTCAACCCTGAGCCGATGATATTTGAACAGCCGAACTGCCGAACTAGCAGTCAGCTGAAGTAGCCTGCAGTGCTGCACTCTAACCACTGTGCCACCTCGGCACAGCACGTCCACAAGTGAATTGACGGTAGTGCCTGCCGGAACCCACCTCTGAGTAGCCTGCATTACTCAACTCTAACCATTGCACCACCAACATGCTTCTTCTACTGGAAGAAGCATGTTCTACTAGAGGTGCTTCTTCGTACACATGTGAGCTACATATTCCACTGCTACAAGGAATAATGAAAAAAAAGAAATCTAGAGAGCAAATTTCTGCACAATTTATTCTTCTTAACTATCATCTTCCTTTGAATTCTTATCCGCATGAAAAATCATGGTATCTCTATATTGTGTTATCTGGTTTCATCACGTTCAGTGACTTTGTGTGTTCCCATATATGGAACCTCTTCTTCCTTCTCACCGTTAAACTTATTCTCCATTCCCAGTCTTCAAAAATGTGTTCCTTCTTCTTATTAGTGCATTCAGAAGGGGGGAAAAAATGTATGCCTTTAACTGTACAGCAACTAGTGCAATTGCCTGTAATGATATTTACTGTCAGCTCTGTTGTGCCTCGTGCCTGATTATCCAGGGGATTAAGCTCTTTGTCACCCTGGAATCAAGACAAGGATATCTGAACAATGGTCCCATTTCAACACTAACACTTTGACAGTAATCGACTGACCTTTTCAGACTCTGCCGCATGGCAAAAGAAGCCTTCCTTCGCATCCGCAAAGGCTTGTCAGCCATTATTGCTACGGCTTGTCGTTTCTCGCACTTGTCATTTTAACATGCAAAGGAGCTGATGGCTCTCCCGTTTACAACCGGGGAAACGAAGGACGCCAAAGCTATTTGAGAAGCGCTAAGGGAGGGGGGAAAAGCCATCTACCACAACCCTTACAAGTTCTCCCACATTTTTTTTCCTATCCATTCCTATTCGGTTTGATGAATTTGCTTCTGATTTATTTTAAAGAAGAAAAAAAAAGAATTGAATAATTTTAGTTGCCAGGAGTTCATTTCTGACCAGCTCAAGGTTGACTCAAACTTCCGTCCTTCCAAGGTTGGTAAAATGAGGACACAGATTGTTGGGGGCAATAGGCTGACTTTGTAAACCGCTTAGAGAGGGCTGTAAAGCACTATGAAGCGGTATATAAGCCTGTTATTGCTGTTGCTATTGAAGACGTTCCTCAAGTTTGCTTAGCTCCATGGTGCTCATAGATATTCATGAGGATCCGCTTGTTCATTGTATAATCTTCTCTCCTGCAATCCACAGCCTCCCTGACTTCTCCAATGAAACCCCCAGGAGCCTTGTTAAGGAATTCTTCCTGTATCTTCTTGAGTTTGGGAAGTGTAGACTTTCAAGGTAGTTCAGGCTAGAAGCACAAACCTTGAACATGAATGCTACCTTGTGGTGCAGTGGTTAGAATGCAGTACTGCAGTGTCGTGACCTGACAAATGCGCGCCCAACAAATGAGTGCCGACAAAACCTCCGCGACAATATGGCGATGTTGAAAGCGCGGCCACTAAAGTGCGCCGACAAAACCTCACTTACAAATGCGCGATTAGGGTTTTTAGGTTAGGATTAGGGTTAGGGTTAGGGTTAGGGTTAGGGTTAGGGTTAGGGTGAGGGTTAGGGTTAGGGTGAGGGTGAGGGTTAGGGTTAGGGTGAGGGTTAGGGTGAGGGTTAGGGTTGTTAACATTGTTACCGTTGTTTTCACGTTTTCGATGGCGCGCTTTTGTCGGCGCACATTTGTTGACGCGCTTTAGTGGGTGCGCTTTCAACATTGCCGTTTTGTCATGGTGGTTTTGTCGGCGTGCATTTGTCGGGCGCACATTTGTCGGTGAACCCTGCAGTGTGAGCGTGATGGGGTTCAAGATTGACTTCAGCCTTTCATCCTTCCAAGATCAGTAAAAGGAAGATTCAGATTGTTGGGGGCAATTTGCCAACAAACTGCCCAGAAGTGCTGTAAAGCACTATAAGGCATTATAGAGAAGTGCTACTGCTAATGTAATTGCTATTTTTACTCTCAGGTTACTATATAACAAAATCTTGCAAAGCTGAGCGCATTTCTCCCTTCCTTTAATGTTACTTTTCAGGAAATAAGATGAGTTCCTTTTGGAGATGCTTCTCACAGCCCTTTTACCCAGTGGTGAAATTCAAATTTTCTTATACTACCGGTTCTGTGGGTGTGGCTTGGTGGGCGTGGCAGGGGAAGGATACTACAAAATTCCTATTCCCTCGTAGGGGAAGGATATTGCAAAATCTCCATTTCCACCCCATTCTGGGGCCAGCCAGAGGTGATATTTGCCGGTTCTCCGAACTAAAAATTTCTGCTACCGGTTCTCCAGAACCTGTCAGAACCTGCCGAGTTTCACCTCTACTTCTCTGGGCTGAGATACCTTTACATGACAGTCATCTAGTTCGCAGTTCTTTCTCCTGTTTCCCATAGTCATTCCCACATCCATCCAAGGAGGCTTTGAGTGACAGAAACGTTTGAGTGATAACACAGCAAAACAAGACCCATCCCCTACTCAGCTCTGTTCAAAAAGCCATCGATAGAAAACGGAAATCAGAAAAGCATAAACAGTGGCATGGTACGATAGAAAAACAGCAAGCTCTTTTGCAGGGGAGGGAAATGACAAGACAGATTTTAGCACAAAAAGAGAAAAAACAACATTTGCACACCACTCAAAAGAGACAATCGAAAAGCTAAAAAGGAAGCAAAAAGACCCAAACACACTCTCGCCAGTAATCAACACCCACATAAGATGAGATGGACATCAGAATTAATACAAGGCCTTCTTCGACTTCTTTTTTTAAATTTCTTTTGTCTTAATATATTTTAGACTGTGTTTGTTAAAAATCTATACCGTGTATGGGCTCTGGGAAGTCGGGGGGGGGAAGGGAGGTGGGGTGTTAGGGGGGAGGGGGGGAGGGGGGATATATAGTATGTGTTAGATTTCAATGCAATGCGATTGCACAGGTATACTGTTTCTTTTTAATTTCACTGTAAAAATAGGACAAGCTGAATATATTGACATATAGTAGAAATACACCAAAGGGAGGAGGAGTGGGATAGAAGAAAGAGGGGTAGAGAGGGCGGGAGAGAGGATTGGAGGGAGGGAGGGTGAGAAGGAAGGGAGGGAGTGGACTGGGAGAGAGGAGTGGTAGAGGGGGAGGGGAAGTAGGGTAGAGGGGAATGATGGAGGGAAGATGGAAAGTTGGAGGGGGGCGAAAGAAAGAGGTGTATGGAGGGTCGAAGAGCTATATTGGGTTTCTATTTTGGGGGGTATTGTTGACAAGAGGAATTGCTGTGTTTATTGTTTAATGTTGTATGGTCCCGGTTATGCACAGTATATATGTGACTGTATGAAAATGGAAAATGGAAAATAAAAACACATTTTACACAAAAAAGAATAAAAGAAATAAGAAAAATAAAAAATAAACAAACTAAAAAAAAAAAAGAATTAATACAAGGCCGACAACCCAGAATGAAACAATACCCCAATCAAGGAATTACCAAGAAGAAAACAACACTCCTGTTAATACTAACAGGACAAGCCATTGTATATAAACCCCACTCCCTTCTAGCCCCGAAGATACTTCCTACTCGGGTAATTAAATGTCTGCAAGAAAACCACAAGCTCAGAGAGAGCAAGGACTCCACAGTTCAGTCTACAGGAAGAACCCCAATGGAGGGTGAACTTGGAGTTGTCACTTACCTCCCTCGAGGAAGTTCTCCTTCCTCTTTTCGCCACCGGGATGTGGGAACTGGATCTCCTTGCACCTCGCAGTGGAAATTCACAGTGTCTTCGGCCAGAACCACCTGGTTGATGGGCCTCTTGATGAAAGTGGGCCGTTCTGTCAGGATCGTAAAGTGTTTCAAAAGCAAAGGACAAGGACAGGATATACAGAGACATATTCTTTTGGAACTAGGGTCGAGATCTCATTGGCCTTCTCTGCTATAATTAAAGGAGATGTGCTTCAGACTAGGGGAAAGAAAGAGAGATGACTAAAACATGTTTCAGTACTGGGAAAAGGGATTTTGAGTAGGAGACAGTGAATCACTAATGGGTCTGGGGCTACCTCAATTTAATTCCCTAACCCTCATGCAAGCAATGCACAGGAGTATGTGAATCACCCAAGACTGGGATTCAAATCGTTAATGCAATGGGATGAGTGGAGTCAATTCAGTTCAAACCATCCCTTTGACGCCCTGAAGCAAATTGATTTCAGTCATTCGTTCCATTTGCGGGGGGGGGGGGGGAAGAGAAAATGGACTTGGACTTGCACAAATGGGCATCCAATCGATCTCAAAGGACCCAATTCAACGGATCAACCGGATTTGTTGATTTGATCAAGAAGGTGAGTTGAGTGAGTCTCAACAGTCCCAGCACTCAACTCAGTTATCTTTTAAATCTGACTCCACTAGATAGATTTAAAAAGGGGGGGGGAATCCCCCCCAAAAAAAGAAAATTGAAAAATGATTGAAAACCCAATTTTGGTGATAACCCCGCCGATTAATCCTATACATCTAAAGAGAATTATTTATTCTCTTCCATTTTCCTCATTTCCATTCCTACGACTTTTAAAGCTTTTTTTTTTTAAATATAGTTTCCCCACGTTCTCATCTAGTTGGACCCAAGGAAAGTCACTTTGTTCCTCTTCTCCAGTAGAGTTCACCAGAACCCTGCTTCTACGTACCAAACACCACCAGTTCAGCAGGTTCGCTATCCCGTTCGCCTACCATATTGGTGGCCACACAGATGTACATTCCAGCATCACTCTTTCTTGTGTTGGACATCATCAGCTTCCCACCTCGAATCTAAGAAGAAGAAGGTCAAGAAAAGGCTCTAGGGTCTCCATCCACAGACCTTTTCTAGGCCTAGATTTTAATGGGAAAATGGCACTCTGGCCTTGCTTCCATGTCATGAGTGACCTAGTCAACTCTTCTACTAGTGATCGGACTCCTCTTTTGGTGCCACGATCACATAATCTTGGGCAATTTATTTATATATTCTGGGTGACCTACAGAGATGGGGGGGGGAACCCATAACACGAAACGCCCAAGTTTAAAACAGTAAACTCCACCCCCCAAAAGAAAACATTCCTGATCCAAATGCTAGGGAGACAGCCAGGTCTTTGAAGTGCTGCAGAAGCCCAACAGCATTGAGGTCATCTGGATTTCCTGAGGAATGCTCTTCTATAGGGAAGGCACTGCCACCAAGAAGCCACAACTCTCGTACCCAACAAGATAGCATTGTTTGAAGGAAAGGACCAGAGCATGCTAATTGGGGAAAAGGTAGTCATTCTGTGGCCTGCCTGTTGTGTCAAAGCAGGCTGAGAAATAGTGACTTCCTTTCCACGTTTATTATTTTTCCACCCAAAGGGAAACCATGATGGCAAACTTGGATTAATACCTCCAGGGACAAATTGAGGCTTCGCCTTCTCCATACCTGTCCCTTTATTCTTTGTTTACTATTCCTTTCCACGTGAGGAAAAGAGAATGAAAGATAACATAGCAAGAGCCTAGAAAAATATTGTTTTCATGGCACCTGTTCAGTGGTGGGTTTCAAAAAAATTTGGAACTTACTCTGTGGGTGTGTCCTCCTTTGTGGGAGTGGCTTGCTGGCCATGTGACCTAGTGGGAGTGGCTTGCCAGCCATGTGTTTTCTCTTTTTCTCTCTCTCTCTCTCTCTTTCCTTCCTTTTGTCTCTCTGTCCCTTTTTTCTTTTTTCTTTCTTCTCTCTCTCACTCTTTTTCTTTCTTTTTTCTTTTTTTATTTATTTATTTCTTCCTTTCTTTCTCTTTCTCTCTCTCTGTGTGTCAGTCAGTCAGTCAGTCAGTCAGTCAGTCTGTCTGTGCGTGTAGCAGTGGTGGGTTTCAACATTTTTTGGAACCTCTTCTGTAGGTGTGGCCTGCTTTCCGGGTCCACTGGTGGAACCTCTTCTAACCAGTTCGGTAGATTTGATGAACTGGTTCTACCGAACTGGTGTGAACTGGTAGGAACCCACCTCTGCACCTGTTGCTTCATCTCGTATGTGGATGACAGAAGACTATTGATCCTCTAGTGAGCAGTTTACATGCTACACGGAGGAGAGCCTTTTCAGTAGTAGCTCCGACCCTTTGGAACGATCTTCCCGTGGAGATTCGTACCCTCACCACCGTCCAGACCTTCCGCACAGCCCTCAAGTCCTGGCTATCCCGTCAGGCCTGGGGATAAAGATCGTAATCTGTCCCCACCCGAATGATGAATGAATGTTGTGTACTATTTTACTCATGTATTGTTTCATGTTTACTGTTTTGTACCCCCTTCCCTATATTTTGTAAGCCGCCCTGAGTCCCCTCAGGGAAAAGGGCGGCCTATAAATAATAATAAAACTAAAACTAAACTAAACTACTTTGGTGGGAATTTAATTGATTGAGAAGAATGATAGCTCAGGAATGGTGACTTTGACCAGAAGATGAACAAGTCAACTTAGCCTATTGACCGGACATTGTTTATCCTTGCCTAGAAGTTCCAGCCCAAGGCATTTTCTGAGTTTTTCAATCCCAATTTGCAATGTGTGCACAAAAAGCAGAGATGCTCGATCTCACCGTGATGCGCTCCTCCTTATCACTGATGCGGATGCTGTTCTTCTTCCAGGATATGGTGGGCTCCGGGTGGCCTCTTGGTGGGATGCACTCCATCACTGCTGGCTCCCCAGCTGCTACCACCACATCACTGGGAGCCTGCCGGAAGTCATCTCTTAAGACTGTAAGAAAAAGGAAGGCTGTGAATGCCCTTCAGAAGAATCTGTGGAGATTTTCAGTCATCCTGGTCGTGGTTGTCCCAAAGATACTTTTTCAACAGGACTTTTCTTTGTTTTTTGTTTTTTCTGTTGAAGATATTTCACTTCTCATCCAAGAAGCATTCTCCACCATTCAGTCAGAACTGAAGATGCTTCCTGGATGACAAGCAAAATGTCTTCAAGAGAAAAAAAAACCACAGAAAGTCCACTTGCCTTTTGAAAAAGCCCCTTTAGATCCAGTGGTAGGTTTCAAAAAAAATTGGAACCTCTTCTGTAGGTGTGGCCTTCTTTGTGGGAGTGGCTTGCTGGCCCTGTGACTGAATGGGAGTGGCTGGCCAGCCATGTGACAGGGTGGGCATGGCCAATTTGTAAAATGTTGTGAAACTCACTTAACAACGCTCTTGCTTAGCAACCAAAATGTTGGCACAGAAACTCTGGCATTGAAGTGTGCAAGTCTTAAAGCTGTCAAGTTACAAGACCCTTGCACCCCTAACCCTTTAGAAAAAACCCCAGGGGTGTTCAAACTTGACAGCTTTAAGACTTGTGGACTTCAACTCCCAGAATTCTTCCTCCAGTCATGTTGGCTCAGGAACTCTGGCATTGAAGTGTGCAAGTCTTAAAGCTGTCAAGTTATAAGACCCTTGCATCCCTAACCCTTTAGGGAAAAAAACCATGGGTGTTCAAACTTGATAGCTTTAAGACTTGTGGACTTCAACTCCCAGAATTCCTCCTCTCGCTCTTCATCTTGATGATGAGCGGACGGGCGGAGGGAGGCAGCTGGAACCAGTTCTAAACACCACTGTAAATTTGTGGAACCTCTTCTAAAGAAGAGGTTAGAACAGGCAGGAACCCACCCCTGTTTAGATCCCTTCAGAAAGGATAAGGCTAGCAGCAGAGAGACTGGGAGCCCAGGAAACACAGGAAGATAATCCTGCTTTGTGTCCTTCAGGAATAATGTCTCAAATAAGACAGCGGGAAGCTTCCTTTAAAAAGTACTGCATGGTGCGAGGGGGGGGGGAGTTTATACCGATAGGTGTCTCCAATAATCCAAAAAGTCAGCAAATTATTCATTTTGAGAAAGCAAAATGTGGATCATCTCCTTCAAAGCCCTGTTTTCCAAATCTCTCTTCCCCAAAACAAGCCTTCCTGTCCTATTGCAAAGAGCTGACCTCAATGCTTTCCATCGCTGTGGTATTTCATACCTCCCTCCACCTCATTTCCTCACTGTTATCCGGACTCCGCTTTAAGGGCATCAGGAACTAACAACTCCCACGCCGGAAACAACACTCGGCTTAACAGCTGCTCCCTTTGCTATCTGCTGCATGCCCCAATAGGGCCAGCTTTGCCATATGGCCTAAAGGGATGCACAAGAGTTTGCAAGCAAAATACGCCTCACCTTTGCCAAGTGCAATATGGCAGTTTTCCTAAGCAAGCGTAATCTCCCTGGACATTTTTTTTCCCCAAAGCAAATGTGGCTTGCAAAGAAATCTGAATAGAGCCTGGCAATTGCCTTCCCCAAGGCAAACTTGCATGCCTATAGAATTCCAAACCTTAATTGCTGTCCCATAAGTACATGGGGAAGAGAAGCATATATCTGCATTGGTTATAACTCAATGAACTCAAGGCACACATTTATTTCATTATGGCAAGCAAAGTAGGGAGGGATATGGTCCTCAATGGTCTTCATGGACTACGATGATCATTTAGAGGTGGGAATAGTATAATCTTCTGGATTCCCTGCGTGGGTTGCCCCTGTGTCTATGGCAGAGAGATGGGGAGGTTAACTACCAGATTGTAAGAATATGAGCAAATGATTAGACGAGGAGACCAGAACTGATTGTTAGCTTCACATTGAAAGGAACAAGGACATGCATTCAATTTCACAGCTACCAAGATTGTTGGCTGAGCAGGGACAAAAATAGCCAGAGAAATGACTCTTGTCAGTCAACAGGAGTGCTGATTTACCACCAGTTTATCAAGTACTTAGGAGCCAAGGGTGCAGCAGCACAAGAAAACAACAACTAATGATTTAACAGCTGGCCATCAACACCCTAATTAACAACTAAAAGCCACACACAACCAGGCACCATATAAATATAATGTGTAGAAGAGCCCAGTGCACATATTCTGGAGAGAGAATATCCCTGATGATGGGCTCCAAAATGAGCCAAAAAGCTTGGAAGAATAAACCTTTGGTCCCAGTGACTGACTGAGACTGGATTCTGCAATCCAACGGTGCATTTGAGAATATGCTTAGGCTCCAAACATGATCCTTTCAATCCTGCCATCTAAGAAAGATGTCAAACAATTCAAGAAGAGAAAGCAATTCTTTCCTGATTGCCAACCGCTTTGGAAGCAGAGATAAGGACATCTCCACCCACTCTCAATCTCTAGTCTCTAGTCAATTTTGCAGGCAATTTTGATTTCATTCAGGAGCCCATCTGAATCCCTTTTAGTCTGTTTCGATCTGTATCAAGGGCCATCCTCCTTCTTATTTAAGTAGTGTACATCTTACCCTAGCAACATTTCACTCTCAAAGCTGCAAATACCATCACTTTGGGGCACACAATGTTTGGCATTCCACAAAGGAAGGGGATGAGAAAACCCATATTACAAAAGGGATAATAGTACCAGTGGGCCCAGTCAGAATGTACATATTGGGGCAAGAATGGGACTGCCAATAGATCGATGGAATATAGTCCTCATGCAGATTAATTTTATTACTAAAGCAACATTTATAAAACAGCACTGTCTAAATTAAGGGTAAGAATGCTAGAAAGGTAGCACTTAGAGCAAAAAAATGAGAGTCCCAATGGTGCTTTTTCAAGAGGCAACTGGACTTTCTGTTTTTTTCTTTGAAGATCTTTGGCTTCTCATCCAAGAAGCTTCTTCGGCTCCAAGGAATAGGTGATGCTGTATTATTTTCTCCCAAATTTTCAAAAGCAATCTCCATTCTTAATTTTTTCCCCTCTTAGCCAATAGGGTAGATGGGAGGGATCTGCAAAGCAAGAGAAGTTTCCTCGCTATTTTGCAGTAGGAGTTAGATTTGAAGGTTTCTCATGCATGCATGTGCGTGCATGTGCGCGCACACACACACACACACCAGTTGGTGGGAAGTGGCTTACTGGCCATGTGACCAGGTGGGAGGGGCTTGCCATCCATGTGACCAAGTGGGAGTGGCTTGTCAGTCATGTGACTGGGTGGGCGTGGGCAACTTGTAAAATATGATGAAACTCACTTAACAATGCTCTTGCTTAGCAACCAAAATGTTGGCTCAGAAACTCTGGCCTTTGAAGCATGCAAGTCTTAAAGATGTCAAGTTACAAGACCCTTGCACCCCTAACCCTTTAGAAAAAAACCAGGGGTGTTCAAACTTAACAGCTTTAAGACTTGTGGACTTCAACTCCCAGAATTCCCCCTCCAATCATGTTGGCTCAGGAACTCTGGCATTGAAGTGTGCAAGTCTTAAAGCTGTCAAGTTGCAAGACCCTTGCACTCCTAACCCTTTAGAAAAAAAACCCAGGGGTGTTCAAACTTGGCAGCTTTAAGACTTGTGGACTTCAACTCCCAGAATTCCTCCTCTCGCTCTTCATCTTGATGATGTGCAGATGGGCGGGGGGAGGGAGCTGGAACCGGTTCTAAATGGCACTCTAGATTTGTGGAACCTCTTCTACAGAAGAGGTTAGAACTGGCAGGAACCCACCCCTGGTTGTAAGAGTCTTAGCTCCCTAGCAGTGATGAGCGAGGAAAAAATTGGGCGCCTCCTTTTGAGATGGCCACCAAGCCTCCTCATAAATCGATGATGGGTTGCCTGCATCTTTGCTCTAAATCTGTTTCCAAAACAATGTATTGCGAATGGGTTAATTTGGAAGGCAATTGAAGAAATATGGAAGACATTAAAAAGGAAAGTGCCATCGTCAAGATTTAGAAGGGCCAGCATCTCATGACAATCTGCGGAATAAACAAAGGCAGGCAGGTTTTCACAGATGAATTCTGGGCCTTTTCCCTCAGTCTCTTTCTGCTTCATCTGAATTATTAAGCACCCCACAAATTCACTACCCCTTAGGCTGCCTCATGTATTTACCACTGCACAACTAATTATTCCTTCTCTGAGTTGTTTCTTAATCAGCCGCTGCTTGCCAAAATAATGCAGCATTTTATAACCATTACAGGGAAATGTCAAAGCTTTATTGCACAACTGCCTGTCAGAGGCTATTTATGGCATTGCAGAGATTTCCTGGACTTGTAAAACACACCAGAGTAGCTGCAGCCAGCAAAAGAGCAACGGCAAAAAAACAACATTTCATATCGCCTGACTTTATGATTCCGGAGGGTTCGACTTGTGCTTTGGACACGCACATGACTATTCATCCATGTACTGATCCCCCGGCCACTGGGGAAATGATCCCCTGAAAATAGGAAGAGAGAGGAGGCCAAGCTACTTGGCTGGAATTAGCAGCAAGTGTCTAAAGCGATGTTTTTCAGCCTCAGCAACTTTACGATGTGTGGACTCCCAGAATTTCCCAGCCAGCTTGCTCAAGTTGAGAAAAAGAATGGACTCAGGAACAACAGAGTTGAGGCCACCATTGGAAGATATCAAGAACCAGGTAGGGAACAGAGTCCTCCTTGAGAAACTCTTGCCATACGACTGCTGGGAGTTGACACCAACTTGATGTTACACAATCAAACAATAGCAATAGCAATAGCAATAGCAGTTAGACTTGTATACCGCTTCATAGGGCTTTCAGCCCTCTCTAAGCGGTTTACAGAGTCAGCATATTGCCCCCAACAACAATCCGGGTCCTCATTTCACCCACCTCGGAAGGATGGAAGGCTGAGTCAACCCTGAGCCGGTGAGATTTAACAGCCGAACTGCAGAACTGCAGTCAGCTGAAGTGGCCTGCAGTGCTGCATTTAACCACTGCGCCACCTTGGCTCTATACTGTCAAAAGTGTCAAAAAGTGCCAATTAGAAAACTGAAACATGAAAGATTCCATTGTGCCAGACAGTTGAAGCACATTCTCACCTTAACTATCAGTTGCAAAGTAGAAGACTACTTATTTTTAAAGACGCTCCCGAGCTTTGTCATTAT
The DNA here is from genome assembly GCF_051295495.1 of Thamnophis sirtalis. NCBI lineage: Eukaryota > Metazoa > Chordata > Lepidosauria > Squamata > Natricidae > Thamnophis > Thamnophis sirtalis. The sequence goes on from NW_028261382.1 coordinate 86,927,473, forward strand.
TTAGCCCTCTCTCAAACAGTTGTTGCGTGCTACTTACAACTCCTTTACCCATACCGTCATTTGACCTGAAATATTACTACACTGCAACATTTTCTTGGCTAAATAATGTGGTAGGAACACCAAGCTGATAAGCTGAGCACTGGAGAGCTGGGCTAACACGAAATGTAAGGATGCAGGTAATAATAGCAGAGAGCATATTTTTGCCTGGATCACCAAAAAAGATGAGGCAAGAAAGGTTTCATGAAAAAGGGTTTCGAGAAAAGGCAGAAGAAATTTTCTTCTTGGAAAATTGCCTATAATCTCAACACCAAAAACCACAGGCACCTTCTAATAGTTGGGTTTACAGGTCACCCAAGGAACGGCAGAAGATTTAGAATCAGTAAAAGAAAGAAAGCCTTTCTCTGCAACATGAGGTGTGGTGGGACTCATAGTTTAGATTCTTTTGAAAGAGAGCTAAATAAATTCATTGAGGATTTGTTATTGTTCAGCCACTAAGTCATGTCCAACTCTTCACAACCCCATGGAGCAGGCCAGAGGTGGGTTCCTACCAGTTCGCACCAGTTCGGTAGAACCGGTTCGTCAAATCTACCAAACTGGTTAGAAGAAGTTCCACCAGAAAGCAGGCCACACCTACAGAAGAGGTTCCAAAAAATTTTGAAACCCACCACTGACACACACACACACACACACACACACACACACACACACACACACACAGACTCACACAGAGAAAGAGAAATAAAGAAAAAAAGAAAAAAGAAAGAAAAAGTGAGAGAGAGATGAAAGAAAAAAGGAAAAAGGGACAGAGAGACAAAAGGAAAGAAAGAGAGATAGAGATAGAGATAGAGATAGAGAGAGAGAGAGAGAGAGAGAGAGAGAGAGAAAGAAAGAAAGAAAGAAAGAAAGAAAGAAAGAAAGAAAGAAAGAAAGAAAGAAAGAAAGAAAACACATGGCCGGCAAGCCACTCCCACAAAGGAGGCCACACCCACAGAGTAGGTTCAAAAAATTTTTGAAACCCAGCACTGGAGCAGGCCCCCTTGTTCTCCACTGTCTCACAGATCTGTGTAGAGAGACCTAACAACTGTTAGCCAAATAAATAGATGAAACTTCCACATTCAATGGCACTATGGCAACAAATACCATTTTTATACAAGAAGCCCTTGGTTTTCAGGCTACAGTGATAGGTTTTCTGGAAGCCTTGGATTGAGTTAGTTTGAGAAGCAGATTTTGGCCTGTTTTTGTAACTTTTGGAACACCAATTTGCCTTCTATTCCACACTATTGAGGCTGAAAGAGATACCCCAAAAGACTTATTCCTGTTCACAGTAACCTATGATATTTAACGTAAACATTTGTGAAAAATTTTCATATCTGTTTGGGATAATCCTCAAATCTCTCTCTGCTAAATGCCCTGCATTGACCTTTGCTTCATTCCTATTCTACAACTAGAGAGGGAGGGAGAGAGAAAAAGTGCTAGGATTTTGTCTACTTTTTAAAATATTTGTTTTGTCCTTCAACACTTTAGAAGAAGGGAGGAGGAAGAGAAGAAGGAGGAGGGGAAAACGAGTATGCTTACTAGGCATTAATAGAGTGTCAATAAGCCATTTAACTTTGCGCCGAGTAATACACCATAAATATTCATACCTAAGTGTAATATACTGAAATAATCTTGCTGGTAATGAGCAATAAAATACAGATATATTGCTTATTAAATATTTATGCCTACAACCCAAGAGCTTTGTCAAAATGGATGCCTTTGGAGGGAACTGGACGTGGCAATGTAGTAAAATGCTTACAATATTAGTTAAGCAACACGTCCCTTGAGGTCACGGTTCCCAGATCTTGCATAGCCGCAGAAGCACCATGTGCCAGCAATCGGTTATTACTTACATTGCCATCATCACTACTAAGTGGTCTTTAGCATAGGAATGGCCCAATCATGGGTCAACTTTCTTCCCTGGCAGAAAAATTGTGCCGGGAAACTGTTCAGAAGGGAGAAAATGTGGATTCTCCGTGAAACCAAAACTGACGCGAAGAACCCGAGATGGGCTTAAGAATTTAGCCAACTTGCTGAACTGATAAGCTATATTAGCAGTCCTCAACTGGTGGTCGGTGGACCACTGGTGGTCCACGAGAAAAGTTTGATGCTCCGCAGGAAAAAATATGAGCATTTTTTTTTTGTATTGCACCAAATCAGGGATCCTCAAACTATGACCCCTGGGCCGGATATGTGCAATGAATGTTTGTGTTGCTGCAGAGAGTCTCCCTCTTCGGGGTCTTTTTGTGTGGGTTGGAGGGGGGGAGGAGAAATACCAACTTGGGGTGTCCTTGTGCACAGTTTTGGGTGAAGGCTGGAGGGAAGCATCGCTGGTGGCAAAGAACCGGAGGGCCTCGTTCCAGTGGGACTACATCATGGTGTCAGGCCTGCAGTGGTTCCTTTACAAATCTTTGGCCTGCCACACTGTCTCTTCTAGCTGCATCTTTAGTATGCATATTCATTAAGGGGGGGGGGGGAATAGCAAGGAGTAGAATGTGTTGTTTTCAAAATAAAAAATTCCTTCCTAGAAGCTCAAGGTTATTCTTTGTCTCCGCACTTTGGCACCTGACCGGAACCAGCTGGGTGGAGATGCCAGCGTGGAAAGAGAAGATTGGACCATGTGATGATGGAATTGTGGGTATGGGGACAAGATCATGAACTTTTAACTGGGTGGAATCCCAGGAAGTTCTTCAGAATTGGGATTCCATAGTACGATGCCAAAATGTCTGTTTTATTAAATTGGGACTTTAAGGATAGCTCTGCCTTGGACTCTGATTTAATTCTGCATGATATTTGGAATGCTGACACATGACCTGGAACTGGCCAACAATCTCAGCCCACTGAGCTCCAAGTGCTGGTACCTGGCCTTGCACTCCCACAGGTCTTCCCTCTGCTTGGAAAGCCTATGCTCCTAGTCCTCAGTGAGGTGCTTTTGCCGAGCTTCCTTCTCGGTCAGATCCAATTTGAACTGAGCTGTTTTGCTAGCTCTTTCCCATGGTGGCTGTTTAGGTCCAACAACTGCTTCCTGTTGGGGCTCTAAGGAGTCAGGGCGGGCAAGCGAGGAGTGGGTGGGAGGAGCAAGTAGAGTCTGGTGAGGCGCCCCTTGATCTGAGTGACCTCAAGTTGACCACGCCCACCCAATCACATGATCACCTAGCCATGCCTACCCAGCCGGTCGTTAGGCAGATCGTATTAGTGGTCAATGGAATTTAAAAATGAATTTAATGGTTCTGAGGTCTGAAAGGTTGGTGACCCTTGAACTATCCTACACACAATCAGGTAAATGATTCGCATCCTTTTTTCTCCAGGATAAGGAACTCAGCACCTTCCAAAAAATTTCAAAATTTAACTTCACCAAGCCCTGGCCACTCTGACCAGGACTGATGTCTATTAACATCCAGTCTTCTGTAATATGCCAGATGCTTACTGATGATTTACTTTAACTGGAAAAAAAAAACCCTTCAAGGTCTTTCCTGTCACTGGTGATTCTTTTAATCAGAGATATAGCTGACGGGATCAATCACGCTCTGAATGCAATGCGCGTGCTGTAGTGTTTTAACTCCCTTTCTGTCATACGAAAGACCAGAAAGCTAATTTCCATTCTAGTTGACAAAAGTGAATTAGAAGGAGATGCAGTGCAATCTGTCCAATGAACTGCAGACATTATCATAATTTTCCGAAGGAAGAGATGCTGCCAAAGGAACGATCAGATAAGACACATGTCGCCTGCAAGAGGAGTGGGCAAGAGGGTCAGAAAGGACCCTTCTAGTTTCTTGGGCTGTTAAGGAGATGCCAAGAGAACTGTACCAAAGGTGCTTTTTCAAATGGCAACTGGACTTTCTGTCTTTTTCCTTGGAGACGTTTCGTTTCTCATCCAAGAAGCTTCTTCAGTTCAACCAGTTTTTTTTTCCTTTGGAACAACCATGACTGGGGATGACTGAGAATCTCCATAGACAAGGAGAATTGTACTTAACAATTTTCAGATTTGTAAGACTATTCATTTTGATTTACAAATAAAATAGAATTAGGTTATATCAGCTCATTTTTCCTGCCTGGTCTGCCTGGCAAGGCTGACACCAGTTTAGATGACCTCTGTCTCCCCTCCCATATCAGGAAACAATTCATTTGTTTGATTGTTAGATTCATTTCAGGAGTGTGAAGATCTGTTGTGGCCCAGCAGGAGCCATTGGAGCTGCCACCAGACTCCAACAGCGAGGGGTCCTATGAGCTAGCTCTGGAGGATGTGGAGGACCCTGGACAGGGTTCCGACTCTGAGCAGGGCGCAGAGAGGCTGGTTGGCCACCAGGAGGCACCTGAGCCTTGGACCAGTGGGGAGGAGACAAGGGAGAGTGAGCCAGATGCCAGCAGAGAGTTGTTCCTGGATGCCTGGCACCGAAGAGCTAATAGGCATCAGGAACAGTTGCGCAAGTACAGGAGGTAATTGCACTCAGCTGGTGGTCATTAGGCTCCTCTACAGACTATAAAAGGACTACTTGTGCACACACCCCTTTTGCAGAAGTCAACGTAGGAACTAATGTCGGAAAACATTATTGTGAGCTTGGCAGTCTGGATTGCTGCCAAGCCTTATCTGTGCTGGATTGCTGCCCAAGCTTGTCTGTGCCGGTTTGCTGCCAAGGACCTGTCTGTCTGTTAATTAAATGCTGTAACTTATCTTTGGCTCGGAGTGTGTGTTGGTGTGGGATGAGGGGGGTCAGAACAAGATCTCTCCATGAATCTCAGAAACTCTGTGCCCAGTCTTTCCTTGCACAGCACCTCATTTGGAAAATGTTTGCATGGCAGCTTTCCAAGGTAGATAAGGTCTGTAGTCATAAATATTCTTTTGAAAGACTGCTTGTCAGGCCTTGCTGAATGTGAATGAGAGGAATTCATATTCGTTTAATAAAAGGGGTTTTGTTGGGACCACGACGTTGCCTCGTGCTTTTTGGGGAAGCCTAGGTCAGAATACCCTGTCACTAACTTAACAACTGCAGTGATTCGTTTAACAATTGTGGCAAGCAAGGTCATCAAATGGGGAAAAATTCAGTTAACAAATGTCTCACTTAGCAACAGAGATAGCAATAGCACTTAGACTTATATACTGCTTTGCAGTGTTTTACAGCCCTCTCTAAGCGGTTTACAGAGTCACCAACAACCTGGGTCCTCATTTTACCCAACTCGGAAAGAAGGAAGGCTGAGTCCACCCAGAGCCAGTGAGAATTGAACTGCTGAGCTGATGCAGTTAAAAGTCAGCAGAAGTAGCCTGCATTACCGCATTCTAACCATTGCCCCACCACGGCTCCAATGTTGGGCTCAATTGTAGTTATAAGTCAAGGACTACCTGCAATATAATAGCCATAAATCACACATCTCAGCAAACCGCAGCACCTGGGTGACCTTTTCTAAATTTGAAGCTAAGCAAGGTTGGACCTGATCGGGATTTGGATAGAATTCAACCAGCAATTTCCAGGGCTGCAGGCTAGATGGGGGCAATTAAAATGTATTCTGGAAGAAAGAATGGAGAATTATTTACATATTGAAGCTATAAAAATGATATCGGTGTGTTCAAGAGGTGAGAAAGAGTTGAGCCTGACTTGAAGGCGTTATCGATTTAGCCAACATTCCCCCCCCTCCTTCCTTATTTGGTTTTGCTTAATTACAGAGAAACAAAACATGTTCATTCAATAGTAGAAATCGACTTTTCCCCCCAAAAAATTCAGATTCTGAATAACAAGTTCATGAAAGTTTTACGACTGGAAGGTCACTGGTTTCTTGCTTCTTGTCCTTCAGTTTCTCTCCCAGCTTGATTTCCATTTTATGAGATGGGCAGTTTGAAGCCTTAGTTTCAGAGAAGAATTTTAATTTTAAAAGAGATTATTTAACTTCCTTGGTTTTCACATCCAAAAGGTTGCTTGGAATTTCCCAGAGCTCATAGATAAGGAAATGAAATGGCTTTGATTCCTCTCCAAAAATCTTCCAGCAGATTCCCTTTTTTTTCCACTGCTCAGTTATCAGTCCCTGATTTATACATGCATCCACATTCTGTAGTGCTTCCTGTTGTGGGATGGTGGAGGATCACATCTATCTTAGCTGGTTCCTGTGACACCTAATGTTAAACCTTGAAACGGTAGTAAATAGTGGAACAACTGCTTAGTCCTTCACTGATTAAAATGTTTCAAGAGATTGAGAATCGGGATGCAGTAAATTGCTTATAGTTTTTTCCCCCCCAATGTCTGAATAGGGAACTTCTTAATGGATCAGTTGCCATGCACAAGGCTACTTTTGAAAAGTTTTCAAAAACTTCAGCTGGATGAAAATACAGCACTCAAACTACAGATGAGGGCAGGTTTTAGGAGACTGGTCTCCTTGTTAGAGAAAAGAAGGACTAGGGGGTGACATGATAGCAGTATCCCAGTATTTGAGAGGTTGCCACAAAGAGGAGGGGGTCAACTTATTTTCCAAAGCATCTGTAAGCATAACAACAGACAATGGATGGAAATTAATCAAGGAGAGAAGCAACTTGGAACTAAGGAGAAATTTCCTGGCAGTGAGAACAATTAATCAGTTGAACAGCTTGCATTCAGAAGTTGTGAATGCTCCAACACTGGAAGTTTTTAAGACATCGGGCAACCATTTATCTAAAATGGTATAGGGTCTCCTGCTTGAACAAGGGATTGGACTAGAAGACCCCCAAGGACCTCCAGCTCAATTCTGATTGATTGATTGATTGATTGACATAATTCAAAATGCTGGTTAGGACTGTCAATGCAGGATAGCAATAGCAATAGCAGTTAGACTTATATACTGCTTCATAGAGCTTTCAGCCCTCTCTAAGCGGTTTACAGAGTCAGCGTATTGCCCCCAACAACAATCCGGGTCCTCATTTTACCCACCTCGGAAGGATGGAAGGCTGAGTCAACCTTGAGCCTGGTGGGATTTGAACAGCCGAACTGCTGAACTGCAGTTAGCTGAAGTAGCCTGCAGTGCTGCATTTAACCACTGCGCCACCTCGGCTCAGGATGATCTTTGATGACAAAGGCTTTCCTTCCTTCCTTCCTTCCTTCCTTCCTTCCTTCCTTCCTTCCTTCCTTCCTTCCTTCCTTCCTTCCTTCCTTCCTTCCTTTCTTGGCCAATGCAGGAAGATCACTGTGGTACAATGATACCTTCAGAATAAGCATGGAAAATGTTTCAGAATCGGGACTGCTTTTCTTTTCTATTTTAGGGTTTGATATGTGGGGGAGGCATTTAATATATTGAGATTTCCTGCCAATTTTTCTGTTGTTTTGTTTTCTACTAAACAACAGCACAAAAAATATACAACTATTGGTCAGTAGCTTATTGCTCTGCTTTCTTGAACAGCAATGGATTTTTCTGAGAGCCGTTTTAGAGTAGTTGTTAAGGCACCAGGATAAAAAGTGGGAGACTGTGAATTCTAGTCCTGCCTAGGATGAAATCTAATTGGGTGACTTTGGGACAATCACTCCCTCTCAGACAAGACCTGATATTCAGCAGGTTCTGACCAGTTCTGGAGAACCGGTAGCAGAAGTTTTGAGTATTTTGGAGAACCAGTAAATTCCACCTCTGACTGGTCTTGCCCCCATCTATTCTCTGCCTCCTGAGTCCCAGCTGATTGGGAGGAAATGGGGATTTTACAGTATCCTTCCCCCACTACACTCATCAAGCCACGACCACCAAGTCACGCCACGCCCACCAAGCCACGCCCACAGAACCGGTAGTAAAAAATTTATAATCCCACCACTGTCTCAGACCTGGGAAGAGGATCACTTCCAAAATCTTGTCAAAACAACTGCAGTGCCTTGTCCAGGCAATTGTCCACATGGACCGAATGGCATAAACATCAAGGCAAAATGGAGTTTTCTGAATGGTTAACTTTTGTTTAAAAGTTAGTGGTTAATCCAACACCAATAACTGCTTTGTTCCATCATTAGATCCCCCATGGGAGATTTTTCTAAATATAGCAGCCAGTCACCGAGCACCTCTCTCTGGCTCTCCAAACATAATAATTAATAAGTATAGGAAGATGCAATTAACTGGCAGTAACCCTGATAATCTAGATCAATGGCTGGCAAATTCTTAATGAAGTGTTAAATTGGGTTTGTCTCCCTGTAGCACCAGTCTCCGGAAGGCTCTTTGGTGATAGATTTAGTCCCTCTCCTGCCCCAGACTGGGATAAGATTATTCAGGGAGAGTGATGAGCCTGGCATAGAAGCAGCCAGAAGGAAGACAGATGAATAGACCATCTGGGCCAGGGCAATACAGCCCAATTCAAATCGGGACACCCGTTCGCACATCAACCCAGGAGCAAACAAAGTGACCCAGGGTTTCTTTTATTTACCATTCCATCCGTTTCTATTTATATATTCAATTTCTAAGGCTTTCTAAAGGATCCTGGGCAGCTTACAGAGAGTTCTAAAACAAGAGATAGTGACAAATAGAAATATCACAACAGTAAAATAAGTCACCCCGGGGGAAAGAGAGAGAGAGTCAAAATACACAGCAGAGAGCAAGTTCACACATCATCCCTGCCTGGCGCCTAAGGCAGCATTTCTCAACCTCGGCAACTTTAAAATGCGGGGATATGGCTGGCTGGGGAATTCTGGGAGTTGAAGTCCATGCATCTTCCAGCTGTCAGGGTTGAGAAACATTAGCCTAAGGGAAGAATAGGGCTCTCCTAAAGACAGCAGCTTGGGGGGGTGGGGGGCTAGGGATCTTGCTGTACCAAAAGGCATACTCATTCACAGGGAAGCCATGCGGCGTAGTCCCGCTGCTCAGGAATACACAATGCAAGATGTGTTCTGTGTTAAATGCAAGAACACAGCATCACTTACTGCTTTGTAAACAGAAGCACAGAGAGCTTTGAACCCTTCTGATATGGCCTCTCTTACATTCCAAGCCGGGCACCAGCACATCAGGGGTGGGTTTCAACTGGTTCGCGGCGGTCCCTGCGATCCGGTTGGTTGCCGAACCCGGAAGTAAGTAACTTCCGGGAACGGCGAAGGCCCCCCCTGCGTCCATGTGCCCGCACCCACTCCTTACCCGGTTTTGCCGAATTCTGCGCTTCCACGCATGCGCAGGACGCATACAGCGCCTGCGTGATCCTCCAGGAGCAGCTGGAGCACCGCACAGACGCTAGTACGCATGCGTGCGCCGCGTGTGTGCACGCGCGCACTGCGCGCGTGCGCGAGGACGCCGCCGGCCTCGTTCCAACCAAACCGGTTGGAACGGGGCAAGAAACCCACCCCTGCAGCACATCCATCCAGGACCGTTAGATAAATGTGAAGGGTTAGCCACGGGATTATTGTTTTCAATTGTTACTAATGTTTCACAAAAGTCGAGATTACAAAACTCCTCAAGGAAGGGATGGAGATGAAGAAATATAAACTCAAAGAGTTTTAAAAGATTGCTCAATGCATCCCTGTGTGCTCAGTTATATTCGACTTGATTAAACAAGGAGATTGTGATTTCATCATCGCTAATGAAATAAGTTGCATCTGTTCCAGGAGTGTCAGTTGATTCAGAACAGGCCACGGAGATTAGTTTTAAGCAAAAATTCACACAGTTCTGGGTCTAGGACGGTTGGGAACCAGAGATTTATCAAGCCAAGTTCAGTTTTTGATGACGGGTCTTCCAACTATAATGGATACATACCAGTGGTAGGATTCAAATAATTTAACAACCGGTTCTCTGCCCTAATATCCAGCTGGGTAGGCATGGCTTGGTGGTCATGTGACTGGGTGGATGTGGCCAACTCAACGTCACTCACGCCGATGGGCGCTTCGCCTTAGCTATGACAATGTAATAAGGGTTAATCGGAGAGGCAGTTTCTGTAAGCAGGGCAATAAAGATTAGGCTAGAAACAACACCAGACAGTTTCCTTCCTGCCTTCCTTACAGGATTAGTCCTGTAAAGTGGAAGGAAACAAAAGGAGATATCTTCCAACAACCGGTTCTCCGAACTGCTTAGAAAGTTAACAACCGGTTCTCCCGAATAGGTGCGGACTGCCTGAATCCCATCACTGATACATACATAAACTCTAATATTTGTAGTGCCACAAACGAGCCTAGATAGTTTGTGAAATAGAAAAGCAAATTTTGTTCAATACAGTTGCTACCAAGATGTTGTTCTCCCCTGAAGCAACATCTTGGGACTACTTCACTGAACAAAATTAGGAATGTTTGCATATGAAATATTTGTTCAGGCCTTGATGTCAAGAACCAAATAATTTGATTTTGGTGAGCCATCAGAATTAATGGACAAATAAATCCCATATGGGATACTAGATTATTCTAGTATAAAATATGATTGATTTCTTGCCAAGGGACCCTGAAGAAGAATGCAACAACGCTTCTCCATGTTAATGCACGGATTGGTAAGGAAAAAGCCATGGATTTTAGGGTGCCAGAAACCATCTAGAAGGCATTTGAGTATCTTCCAAATGAAATTCTGAAAAGTCACAAGGTTACAGATCTAAAAAAACCTGCCATCCTGATGCAATTTCAGGCAAGACAACCTGAAATCTCAAGGCTGAGCAATTGCCAACATCTGATTATACTAATGATGATCTTTTGGATGTTCATTCATACTTTCATTCTTCAAGCTTGGAAATGTTTCCAATCCCTTCTTTGACTTTTTCCATAACTGAATGATTCAAAGTACACACACAAACTCCAAGATATTCCTTTAAGACAACCTGTGTTTGGCTTTGACTTGTTTGAAGTGTTGACTTTCAAAGAAAACCATGTAGCAACTTTCCAACAACAGAAGCAAAGAAGAAATTGTCCTTGGTTAGATGAATCTCTTTGCCTGGCACCCACTGCTTGCATCGAATGAGCTAACCTGGCTCGTTATAAACTGCTCTAACTTCAACAGCCTGCAGAGGGGAGAAAATTCAGAGCTACATTTTTTTTTCTTGAATACATCCCTGGGTGCCTTAACAAGTGGACACCATCAGAGAGCTGAACTCTGTGAATCTTACAGTTTTACAATAGAAAAATAGAAAAATAGGGAAGAGACCTGTTAATGAGGTGTGGGAAGCTGCAGTTAGGGCCTAATATATCTTGCAATTCTTTACAAAATTCTGCCGGTACATACTTGGTTGGAAAAAAAATTATAAAGCAGCATATAGATTTGAAACCAGAACTATTTTTATTGGGCATTCTGTTGGAAAAATATGATAAAAGGACTATATATTTGATTTTACATGTTCTGACTGAAGCTAGAATTGTATTTTCACAACAGTGGAAGAATGATGAGATTCCGACAGATGATAGTATAACTAAGAAAATATTAGAATGTACAGAAATGGATGGACTAACGCTTACTATTAAGGAAAAGAAGAAACTGAATATTTTTGACCTATTTTACCAATGGTTAGACAATAGAAACCAAAGTTAGAAATATGGATGAAAAGGATGAATGTTAAAACGGAGATTTGTTAAAGTAGTTAAGTTAAATATTATTGTTATTATAGCATTAATGTTAGAACAGAATAGAATTCTTTATTGGCCAAATGTGATTGGACACACAAGGAATATGTCTTTGGTGCATATGCTCTCAGTGGACATAAGGAGAATAAAATACATTCATCAAGAATAAAAGATACAACATTTAGTGATAGTTAAGGTTACTAATAAGCTATCAAATCATGCTAGGGAAAAAAATAAAAACAATATAAATTGAAAGATACATCGTACATTATATTTATACAATATAAATTGAAAGTTATTGTGATGAACGCTACTGTAAACATTTTGATTATGATTGCCTAAAACAATTGTAGCCAGACAACACACTGTTTGATGGAAATTGAATTTTTATATGTTAAATAAATAAAATAAAATGAACAGGGAAAAAAATGAGGTGTGGGAAGGAAATCAAGTCCTCCTACCATACAGGCTTTCCATAAGCAGGAAAAAAGCTTCAAAGTCAAATATCAGAATAGGTTCTAGAGCAAATGTGTCCAATCTTGGCAGCTTTATTTTTATTTATTTTATATTGCCGCCTACTTGCACATGGCGACTCAAGGAAACTTACACAGATATAAAAGGTAAAGGTTCCCCTAGCACATATGTGCTCGTCATTCCCGACTCTAGGGGGCGGTGCTCATCTCTGTTTCAAAGTCGAAGAGCCAGCGCTGTCAGAAAACGTTCTCTGTGGTCATGTGGCCAGCATGACTAAACACCGAAGGCGCACGGAATGGTGTTACCTTCCCACCAAAAGTGGTTCCTATTTTTCTACTCTCATGCTTTCAAACTGCTAGATTGGCAGGTTGGCCTTTTACACAGATATAAAACCATATAAAAGAAATAAATAGAAGAAAAAGAGGAATAAAATAATAAATTAGTAAAATAATAACCTGCCATCTCCCACCCAGGTGACAACACACAAATCATTTAATGGGCTCCATCCCGCTCTGCGTTCCCCAGGCCCGCTGGCAGGACTATGTCTTCAGCGCCTTCCAAAAGAGTGTTAGAGTGAGGGACAGTCTAATGAGGGAATGAGGTTCCAGAGAGAGGGAGCCACCACGGACAAGGCCCTTCTTCTGGGTCCTGCCAGCTGTATCTCTCTAGAGGATGGCTGGGGAATTCTGGGAGTTGAAATCCACAAGTTTACATTGTTTTCTTTGAAAGTCAATGCTTCAAAGAAGTCAAAAGCCAAACACAACTTGCTTTAAGGAAGCATTATGGATTTGGTATGAACCTTGAATTATTCGGTTATGGGGAATAGCTGGGGAATTCTGGAGTTGAAATCCACAAATCTTTAGGTTGCCAAACTTGGAGAGCCTTGCTCTCAACAAGGATGAAAATGCAATGGGAAACCCCCCTCATAACCGGGTGTACATTCCTCTCTGTTTGAGCTTCACCTAAGATCCCTTTGAGCGAACAAGGAAAAAAGGTCCTTTCTACCATTTCAATCAAAAAATAAAAGTGAAAAAGTGCAACTCAGCAGGTTGCCTGTCTGCAGAGCAACCTTTTGAAACTTCAGCTAAGTGCACTTCCTTGGAATGCCTCAGTCCCCCCACCCCTTTCATGCACTTGCGAGGAACAAAAGAAAGGTTTTCCTACATAAAAGACTTTGGGAGGGGGGGGCTGAGTGTGGCCACCTCTGACAGCTAACTCTGTAGGAGCTCTCTGAAATAAATCTCACCTCTGGTTCCATCAACTGCCTGCACGTTTTATTCCCGGCTCAGCAACGAACAAGGTAAAATTTCTTTCTAACAGAGGGCAAAAGCCCATAACACCACCTCACTGTACCAGCAATGGTTTCGATGTAGTGCATGACCCGGATGCGTGGGTTATCATGGGGGCACCTAGGTGCTCCCATCTTACACCCTTTTTAGGCGGCCTGCGCTGGTTGCTGGTTGTCTTCCGGGTGCAATTCAAGGTACTAATTATGACCTTTAAAGCGTTCCATGGCTTAGGCCCAGGGTACCTGCGAGACCACCTACTGCCACCGGTAGCCTCCCACCGTCCAGTGCGATCCCACAGAGTTGACCTCCTTAGGGTGCCGTCGGCCAGACAGTGTCGGCTGGTGACCCCCAGGGGGAGAGCCTTCTCTGTGGGAGCCCCTTCCCTCTGGAATGAGCTGCCCCCGGAGCTTCACGTAATCCCCGACCTCCGGTCCTTCCGATGCGCCCTAAAAAGTTGGCTTTTCCAGCAAGCCAGCCTGGCCTGAACAAAACAAAATAAATTATTGATCATTGTTAATTTTATTTTTTTTTAAGTTATTGTTAATCCTAGTTGGGTTTGTTTGGGATATTCTATTTAATTTTTTTTTAACTTTTGTAATATTTGTTTTTTTTAATATTGTATGTCGCTCTGAGTCCTTGGGAGAAGGCCGGCATATAAATCCAATAAACCAAACCAAACCAAACCAAACCAAACCAAACCATGAAACCTATGTTAGATTTTGAGCACCTTTTGCATTAAGGAGAGAGAGGGAGGAGGAAGAAGATAGGGAGGGGGAGAAAGAGAGAAAAGGGGAGGAAGAGAGGGAGTGGAGGGAAAAGAGGGAGCTCCAAAATTGTTTTTTTCCCCTGATCAAACAGCTATGGCTTTTTTTCAATGCATCTTAACCATCCTATCCTTAAACACAATTTATTTCTCTCTGCATAGATTGTGTTGGTTTATTTTTCTGAGGCATTCTTTTTTTTAAAAAACACACCCTAATATTCATTAAAAAAAATAACAACACCTCACCACTGGGATATCAAAACTGAAATCCTAAACTCCATCCAGCAGTCTGAAGATAAGTCGGGATCTCTAAACTACAGTAATTCCTAAAAACTGAGGACCAGCCCTGACGTATCTTGAGATATTAAGGTGGAGGGAATAATGTGGGAGAGGAATTTGTGTGGTTTCCCTAAGTTTTGTTTAGAAGCGTGAGTTGCCTTGGTTTCCTTTAACTACGACCAGCCTCTTTGAGGGCTTACATCAATGCTGTGTCTCTTTTCACCTCGCCATTGATAGGAAACCTGCCCCTGATCTTCATCAATGTCAAGAGGTTGCTGAAGCCCACCCTTTCTGGGGTGACACACATAAGAAGGGGGTGGGGTTCTAGCAGGCTGCCTTTTTTTTCTTAACTTCCCCTGTGGACCCCCATGGCGGTAGAGGCCATAAAAATGTCACTGGGACTTTGGGGCCTCAAGTCATTGACCTTTGTGGCAAAGCCTTCTGCCATTGCTGCTTCTGTGTCGTTTGTTAGCTGTGCAATTGATTACCCAATAAATTAGATTCTGCATATCCAAGCCTGAAGCAAACTGGCATCTTATGCACACTTCCCTAGTTTACCTCCCTCCCTCCCTCCTTCTGAATATATTAGATTAGGACTTCCATAATCCCCAGATACCACAGGTGTTTCAGTTCAAACCCATTGAAGGATGCCAGGCGGGGGAAGACCGATTTAACACTTTAATAGCAAGGATGGCAATAGAAAAGCTTCTACTTTGCTTGCAACCGGCCCACTGACTTTCTCTGAAAGCTCCATTTTCAAAAGAGAAAATGAGGGCCTCCCTTGGGGACAGAACCGTCTTTCAAAACCGGCCAATTTGGCTACTAACAAACTTAATGTGGCCACCAGGGTATATATTTGTCACTAAGCAGGGAAAGATGATACGCTGCCTACGAAGCTACCAGGTAATCCTTCTTAACAGGGACCACACATTTGCATCCATTTATCTCTTTTTGTTTCAGTTTGAAAGCGCATTTTATTCCCTTGGATAATTAAAACTTTTAAA
This sequence comes from Thamnophis sirtalis, assembly GCF_051295495.1. Lineage (NCBI taxonomy): Eukaryota > Metazoa > Chordata > Lepidosauria > Squamata > Natricidae > Thamnophis > Thamnophis sirtalis. Next base: position 86,942,762 of record NW_028261382.1, read on the forward strand.
CGATGGTTCCTAGGCAGCTAGACTTCGGAAGGGAGAAACCGCACATCAGCGTGCACAAAAACTGCATTTTGAAATTATTTTAATATTAGTGAAATAAAATTGCCTTTAACACATCTGATTATATGTTAAGGCGAAGAGCTGGATCCAGAGGTAGTAATTAAGGAAAAAGCTTTTGTGCCAGCAGCAATTCTAAAAGCTTTTGACAGTTGGGAAGAAAGAAGTGAATGCTAACATTCAAATTCATGGTGAAAAAGGGGGGAAATTAAAGCAGAAATTGCACAGCTGAATCTTTCACTCACTGTCATCAATAACCCCTTGCCAATTTCCCTGAAGAGCTGTAGAGTCACTGATACTTGGAGAGGCAATCAAATGGAGAGAGTGACCCAGCATTTATTTTATTTTACCACCAGATTTACATCTCACTTTGTAAAGTACAATCCTCTCTTCAAGACTGTAAATTTTTTTTAAGAAAATGCCACTGCACTAATGAAATGAGCAACGCACAATGAAAACCACATTGTGCCATCTTAAAAGCAATACCTTTTATGCATAAAAGGTAAAGGAATCCCTGCGGATTTTACTCCGCTAGTCATTGCTGACTCTAGGGGGCAGCACTCATCTCCATTTCAAGGCCATAGAGCCAGCGCTGTCCAAAGACATTTCCCCAGTCATGGGGTCAGCATGATGTCATAGAGTGCTGTTCCCTGGGTATCTGCGAGACCGTCTTCTGCCACATACCTCCCTCAGACCAATAAGATCACACAGGATGCCTTCAGCGGGACAATGCTGGCTGGCGATGCCTAGGAGTAGGGCCTTCTCTGTTGCCGCACCGGCCCTATGGAATGAGCTGCCCCCAGAGATTGGGCCCTGCCCACTCTCATGGCCTTTCGCAAAGCCATTAAAACCTGGCTTTTCCGGCAGGCTTGGGGCTGTTGACCCCTTGACTGAGGTCCAGCCCCCTCCTGATTGGGTGTCTGTTGTGTTCTTTTTTAACTTTGTTGAATTGAATTGAATTGAATTTATTGCATTTATATGCTGCCCTTTTCCCCGAAGGGGACTCAGGGCAGCTCACAATCCAAGTCAGGAAAGGGGGTACAGATAAGGGATAAAAAGATGAACGGAACAATACACAATTTAAAAGCACACAACAACCATACCATTCGAGGGGGGGGGCAAACGCTCTTTAGCCCCAGGCCTGTCGGAACAGCCAGGTTTTAAGGGCTTTGCGGAAGGCCTGGAGGGTGGTGAGGGTTCGAATCTCCACGGGGAGCTCGTTCCAGAAGGTCGGAGCAGCCATAGAGAGAAGGCCCTCCTCCGGGTAGTCGCCAGTCGGCATTGGCCGGCGGATGGAATTCGGAGGAGGCCTAATCTGTGGGATCTAATCGGTCTATTGGAGGTAATTGGCAGCAGGCGGTCTCTCAAGTACCCAGGTCCAATACCATGTTGTGTCCCATTGTTTTTAATAATTCTTTTTAATTTTTTTTCTGCATTTCTGTAAGCCACCCGGAGTCCTCCAGGATTGGGCGGCATAGAAATTCAATAAATGAATGAATGAAATGAATGAAGTGGTACCTATTTATCCACTTGCATTTGGATGCTTCTGAACTGTTAGGTTGGGATGATGATGGGAGCTCACCCCATCGCATGGTGGTCGGGTCTTGAACCTGGGCTGCTGGCTTTCTAGCCAACAAGCCCAGTGTTGTGTTCTGAGCTTGCGCTGACTAGAGGTTTGAGCGGGAAGTGCTCGACAGCTGATTGGCTGATCGTTTGACAGCTCCTGTATAAATAGGGAGCTGTCCAAACGAGCAGCGCGCGTTCCTATCTAAGCCGGTTCTGAAGTGTTAGCTTGTACTTTAAGGGAATAAACTTGTTAGCCTTTTATTCCTGTCTCTGCCTCAGTTCGTCTGGCTACCCACAGGTCCTTGGTACACACCACTGGCGACGAGGATGGGATTGCCAAACTGAGGTACGAGAAGCTGAAGTCACTGATAGCTGAAGTCACTCGCTGAGTCACTAGAACCGCGCTTAATCATACCGCGACGAGACGTCGTTGGTTCTGACAGGAATGGCCACGTTAAATTTCGCGCCATTCAACTATGGAGCTGAGACATGGGAGTCGTACACGGCTCGATTTGAATGCTTCCTGGTCGCACACGACCTTACCGAGCTGACAGATGAGAGGAAATGCGCGTTTTTCTTGTCTGTGTGTGGCTCAGACGTTTTCCACACAGCCAGAGCTCTGACAGCTCCTGACCCTATAAAGGCCGTTCCGTGGCCTGAGCTAATGGCCAAACTGAAGAGCCATTATGCTCCGTCCCCGTCCAAGATAGCCAGCCGGCACGCCTTCCATCAGCGCAGCCAAGCTGAGGGGGAGTCCGTGAGTGCCTACGTTGCTGCCCTGCGATCCGCCGCCCTGCACTGCGAGTTCCGGGATTTGGATGAAGCTCTTCTCGACCGCCTGGTGTGTGGCCTCCGCGACCTCAAGCTACAGAAGAGGCTTCTAATGAAATCAGACTTGTCGTTCCAGAAAGCCTTCGACGAAGTTCGGGCCTCCGAAATAGCTGCTGCTTCTCTAGCCACCATCGCGAAAGCCCGGGCCGCCAACGCCGCGCAGCCTGCCGGTGCCTTTAACACAGTGACCAGCCAGCCAGACTCGGAAAGCGAAGATTCCGATGCTGAAGAATATAATGAGGACATCAACCGCCTTGAGGAGGCGAGCAGAAAGAGCTGGCAACGGCAGAAGGGCAGACCTAAATCTGCATGTAGTGGTTGCGGAGGTAACCACGAAAGAGCTGAGTGCAGATTCAGGCAAGCCCTCTGCCAGCGCTGTGGCAGGAAAGGTCACATCGCTCGAGTATGCCGAGCCGCACAGCCCATGTCCTCGTCCGAGTCACAGACTGAGAGATCGCGGCCATATCGTCCCAGAACAGAGGGCCCTAAGAAAGCGAGAGTGGACTGCCATTCCATTCTCCGTAACTCTCACCATAGTCTCTCGTGCAACCAACTCCAGAGGAAAATTCAACTGACAGTCATGGTTGAGGGGAAGCCCTGCGAGATGGAGCTCGACACCGGGTCTGCCACATCCATCGTGTCATGGAGCACCATCAAACGCATTATGCCGCAGCTTTCGAAACGCCAGCTGAACGATTGCCATCTCACACTGAGAGACTATCAGGGCAACCTGATTCCAATAATTGGCACCCGCAAGGTCAGAGTGCAGTTCAAGGGGTTTGACGGCCGCCTACCCCTCATCGTAGTCGACGGGCGGCTGCCCAGCCTTCTCGGCCTCGACTGGTTCCAGTCCCTGGGTCTCCAGATCAGCGGAATTCACCACCTCAGCTCAAATGCACTCGACTGCCTGGTCAACGAGTTCCCCGAAGTCTTTGATGGAAAATTAGGCAAGTACACGGGCACGCCGGTTTCGTTTAACCTTGACCCGTCCGTACAGCCGGTGCGGATGAAGCCTCGCCGGGTGCCCATCGCCCTCAAGCCAAAAGTAGACGCTGAATTGGACAAGCTAGTGGCTCAGGGCATTTTGGAACCAGTGGACCACGCCAGATGGGAAACACCCATTGTGCTACCCATCAAGCCAGATGGCAGCGTGAAGATTTGCGCTGACTACCGCTGCTCAATCAACCGTGCCTTGCCTTCCCACGCATACCCAGTACCGGTGGTTCAACATCTGCTGCACACCTTGGGCGAGGGGACTGTGTTCGCGAAGCTCGACCTCGCCCAAGCCTATCAACAGCTAGTCGTGGACGATGAAGCAGCTGAAGCACAAACAATTGTCACGCACCGGGGTGCGTTCCGTTGCCGCAGACTGCAGTTTGGGGTCAGCATTGCCCCGGGACTGTTCCAGAGCTTAATGGAGCGGCTGCTCCAAGGACTCCAGGGCGTCGTCCCCTATTTTGACGACGTCCTTGTATCTGCCACCTCCATGGAGGAACTCATGGCACGTTTGCGCATGGTTCTCCAAAGATTCCAAAAAGTGGGCCTGAAGGTTAAGAGAGATAAATGCCAAGTTGCGGTATCCCAGATAGAATTCTTAGGGTTCCTCATCGATGGCAAGGGCATCCACCCCACGGCTGCCAAAACCAAAGCCATCGTTGAGGCCCCTGCTCCAAAGAACAGAGCTGAATTGCAGGCCTTTTTAGGCCTACTTAATTTTTACGCTGTCTTCCTTCCCCACAAGGCGACAGTCGCTGAGCCACTACATCGCCTCCTTGACTCGGGTGCCCCGTGGGTGTGGGGCCGCCGGGAAGCCTCCGCGTTCTTAGCAGTCAAGCACCTGCTTGTTTCCAACGATGTGTTAGTGCAGTACAGCGAGCACTTACCCCTTGTGCTCGCTTGCGACGCTTCACCCTATGGGGTGGGCGCCGTCCTTTGCCATCAGTTACCCAGCGGAGCAGAGGTGCCAGTTGCCTATTTTTCACGCACACTCTCTGCCGCTGAACGTAACTATGCCCAAATTGATAAAGAGGCTCTTGCCATTGTGGCTGGAGTGCGCCGGTTCCACCATTACTTGTATGGCCGGCCGTTCCAAATTGTCACCGATCACAAGCCCCTGCTCGGGCTGCTTGCTGGAGATCGCCCTGCCCCACAGGTTCTCTCCCCACGCATGACCCGCTGGTTTGTTTTCCTGGCTTCCTACGATTATCAGCTGCAACACAGACCGGGGAAGCAGATCGCCCACGCCGATGCCCTCAGCCGTTGCCCCCTGCCAGAGGCCGTGGATGACCCTGCTGCTGCCGCACCGGTCTTCCTGATAGACGACCTCAACCTTCCTCTCTCTGCCGCCGACATCGCCCGGGAGTCCGCAAGGGATCAGGTAATTTCCCGGGTGTTAGACTGGGTTAAACGAGGGTGGCCAAGAGACCCCGTAGACAACGTTTACCTTCCCTTTAAATCTCGCCTGGCGGAGCTCTCCGTTCAGCGTGGCTGTTTGCTATGGGGCCATCGGGTTGTCGTACCTGCCTCACTGAGGACTACTGTCCTGCGGCAGCTACATCACGCTCACCCGGGGATTGTCCGGATGAAGGCCTTAGGTAGAAGTTATGTGTGGTGGCCTAAGCTAGACCAAGGCATCGCCGACCATGTCGCCGACTGCCCGCAATGCCAGGGTGCCCAGGCGTTGCCACCAAAAGCTGAGCCGCGAACGTGGGAGACCCCTTCAGCCCCATGGTCCCGCATTCATGTTGATTTTGCCGGCCCTATTCACGGCCACATGCTCTTTGTCGCTGTGGACGCCTTCTCGAAATGGGTCGAGGTCGTCCACATGTCCTCTACTACTGCAGACGCGCTAATAGTGACCCTGCGCCGCTTATTTGCCACCCACGGCCTGCCCGATGTGTTGGTGTCCGACAATGGACCGCAACTGACAGCCACCAAGTTTGAAGCTTTCCTTGCTTCGCAGGGCATCCGACATGCCCTCACCTCCCCGTTCCATCCCGCTAGCAATGGCTTGGCGGAGCGCGCTGTTCGCTCCGTCAAAGAGGCTCTTTCCAAGCTAGACCACCTTCCCTGGCAAGAAAGGATTGACGCCTTCTTGCTAGCCCAACATACTACTCCCTCGCCAGAGACAAACACGAGCCCAGCCGAGCTCATCATGGGACGACGATTGCGAACCACCTTAGACCGTCTGCACCCCGCTTATTCCGTTGCCACCCCATTAGATTCCCGGGGAGGGTCCCGTTCCTTCAGCCAGGGGGAGGCAGTGTATGCCCGGAATTATGTAGGACATCCCTTGTGGCTACCGGGCATAATAACCGACCAGACCGGGCCCTGCTCCTACAGGGTCAGGCTCCTCGACGGCAGAGTTTGGAAACGCCATTGCGACCAGTTGCGGAGCAGGCACCAACCACCTACAAGCCAGCAGCAGTCAACCGATCGGCCAACCCCGACGGGCACGCCGACCGACGCAGAGCAAGGAAACGAGGAGGTCAGCCGAGATCCAGCAGCCTCAGTCCCAAACCGAAGCGGCGACTTACCTGGTGGGCCAGCACCATCCTGCGTTCTCCGGCGGCCCAGGCGATCGCCGTCCTCCGATGCAGAGTCCTCGGTCGAACAGCCAGAGCCTTCAAGCGAAGCAGAAGGGCCTAGGTCATCAGGCCGCATCAGGCGGCGTCCAGCTTACTTACAGGACTACGCCTGCGCGAACTTAAGGGGGGAGGAGTGTTGTGTTCTGAGCTTGCGCTGACTAGAGGTTTGAGCGGGAAGCGCTCGACAGCTGATTGGCTGATCGTTTGACAGCTCCTGTATAAATAGGGAGCTGTCCAAACGAGCAGCGCGCGTTCCTATCTAAGCCGGTTCTGAAGTGTTAGCTTGTACTTTAAGGGAATAAACTTGTTAGCCTTTTATTCCTGTCTCTGCCTCAGTTCGTCTGGCTACCCACAGGTCCTTGGTACACACCACCCAGCATCTTAATCACTGAAGCATCATGTCACCCGTGTGTGTGTGTGTGTGTGTGTGTGTGTGTGTGTGTGTGTGTGTGTGTATTTGCATGTTTTGGACCTGTTAGGTTGGCAGGAGCTGAGACAATGATGGGAGCTCATCTCATTGTGTAGCGTGGATCGTTCCATGGTTAAGAAATTGGGCTTGTTGATTGGAAAGCCAGCAGCCCAGGTTCAAAACCAGAGGCCTGAGCACTATGCAGTGGGGTGAGCTTTTTGTCCCAGCTCTTGCCAAACTAACAGTTCAAAAGCATGCAAACACACACACACACACACACACACACACACACACACACACAGTTTAAAAAGTTGTGTCTTCAATATTATCACAGAGAAGAATGTCACAAATATATTTTACATAATTATTAAATAGAAGACTCCAGGATGATGATCTAGATAATAGATTATGATGTTTTGGGGGAAACAGGGGGAGCAGCTAGTCTAGTAGACTCCAAATAGGTGTGAGACAGATGTTACTGCTACAATACAGATGTTTTATTGCCTCCGGCTTCCTCCCAATGATGTTGCTCTGGACCACAGGAAGGAAGGATCACCCGGATGTGACTGATATTAACTGCACCTGAACCTCTGTGTCAGAGCAATGTCCACATGGATAGGAATGTGTGTGGAAATGCACAGGCAGGCCCTCTGCTGACTCTCAAGGTGGAAAAGATTGGCCCCATCACCACCAGGAGAACATAATGAACCTTTTCTGTCCTCTCTACACCGTTTTTATTGCTGAATGAAATCCAATTCCATCCTCTGGGCTGGCATTTCTCAACCTTGGCCGCTTTAAGATGTGTGGACATCAATTCCCAGAATTCCTCAACCCCAAGGTTACTAGCTGAGGAATTCTGGGAGTTGAAATCAGAGGTGGGTTCCTACCAATTCGCACCTATTCGGTAGAACCGGTTCAACAAATCTACCGAACCGGTTAGAAGAGGTTCCACCAGTGGACACAGAAAGCAGGCCACACCTACAGAAGAGGTTCCAAAATTTTTTGAAACCCACCACTGGTCCTTGGATATGATTATTCTACACTATCATGCTCATATTTATAAAACTCAGTGCCTCTGTGAAAGGTAAGGATGACTACTGCGTTTGTGGTGCAATCAGAACATTGTATGTGTTGAAGTTGTTTTAACGCAAACCAAAGATGCCTTTTAAAAAACAAGTTTACGTCATATTCTTATGCATGCCAGGGCTGTGTGTGAGGTAATTTAAGGTGGTTCTGACAAGTGCCGTCGGCATCTTCATATTCAGTCACATGGGCGGCAAGCCACTCCCATTCAGTCACATGGGCGGCAAGCCACTCCCACAAAGGAGGCCACACCCACAGAGTAGGTTCGAACAATTTTTGAAACCCACCACTGGTTAAAATCCACACATTTTAAAGTAGCCAAGATTGAGAAACACTGTTCCATGCAAAGAATACAGATGGTCCATGAACAATCGATGTAGTTCATCATACCGGCACATTTCCTATGCATTAACACATTACAAATGCACCACTACTCAAGTGAGATGCTCCAGCCAGATCCTACCAAGTCCCCTTCCAAGTTTTCCTTATCTACATTTTGCACAAACCTTCTTTCCGTAGCAGTAAGCAGATTTCTCCAAAGCAACAGGGTGTGATTAAGCCATTGGATGCCTTTTGCCATAGATCAGCCCTCTCCTGTCGCAGTCCCAGACTTCTGCCTACCTTTTAGCCTGTCAAAATTGATTGCTGGCATTTAGAAGGCAAAACCCTGTAGGGCAAACGTGCCATTATATCAGTCGGTAAAGCAATGTGGAGCTCCATAAATAACGTGCCCCGTTATTTAAGGCTTGCAGTGCTTAGAGGAAAGTGTGAAAAGATATCAAGGTGAATTATCCAAATAACCTCCATATTTATGAGATAATCCATCCAACTGTTGCACTTATGCTGCCCAAGTCTCCAGCTTCTGCTTCAGACGGGGATTCTACAAACTTAAGACCCTGGGATTGGTTTTATTGCATAGGTATAAATCTTGAGCATTTGTTGTAGACATTTATATAAACCTCAGCAAGATTTCAGTAACCATCTGTTGCTGGGTTCTCTAGTACTTCGTCATGGGCCCAGTGCTTTTGGAGGGTGTCTGAAAATACCCCCTGTCCAGTTTTCTTCTTTGCCCTAATTCTAAAGGTAAAGGTTCCCCTTGCACATATGTGCTAGTCATTCCCGACTCTAGGGGGCGGTGCTCATCTCTGTTTCCAAGCCAAAGAGCCAGCGCTGTCCGAAGACATCTCTGTGTTCATGTGGCTGGCATGACTAAACACCAAAGGCACATGGACAGGGCCGGATTTAGATGAAAAGAGGCCCTAGGCTATTCCACTTATGAGGCCCTTTCACCTCCCATTTTTAAGTTTGTAAATTACATGAGAGACAAATACATCATTACTGTGATATATCAATATATATCAATATATCAATATATATAGCTGGCCTCCCGATGGAAGGCGGCTCTGCTCTGCGGCAAAGGCAGCGAGGCCAGCCGCCTCCCCTACTGCACTCAGCTGCCCGGCTCGGCCCCCTCGCCCTCACCTGCCTGGCCACTGGTGGGCTCCGCGTCGACGGAGCGGCTACTGGGAGCGGCCGCGCCTCTTGCCCGACCGCCAGTGCCGGGAACGTGGGCGGGCTCCCCAACTGCCGCGGCGCTGGAACGATCTTGACCAATACATTTTTATGTTTGTTTATTAGTCATATGCGTAGAATTTCTCCTTATTTTCGGTTCAGTGTTTTAGTGTTCACTGTTTTTAGAATAGTGTAATTTTAATTTTGCTAACAATTTGAATGTAGGCCCCTCTTGATCTTGAGGCCCTAGGCTGAAGCCTAGTTAGCCTATAGGAAAATCCGGCACTGCACATGGAATACTGTTACCTTCCCACCAAAGGTGGTCCTTATTTATTATTCCACTTGCATTTTACATGCTTTTGAACTGCTAGGTTGGCAGAAGCTGGGACAAGTAACAGGAGCTCACTCCGTTACATGGAATACTAGGGACTTGAACTTCTAAACTGCCAACCATTCTGATCAACAAACTCAGTATCATAGCCACTGAGCCACCGGGTCCTTTAATTCTAACCATGGCTAAAACATTGACAGAGGCAGGCAAGACAGACAGGAACACAACAGTAAGGAAAGACAAATTCCTTTTTTTTTCTTTTTTAAAGCAACAGAAGGTTATGCTACTGGTTTAGGGCTCCTCCAGGATGTTAGACCTGCTGCAGAGGGAATGGGCTTGGAGTCAGCTTGAAGGCTCTCAAGATGAGGCTCTCAAAGCTGCATTCAATCTGTAGCCAATAATGCAGGGAAGGGCAGAGTGGGAAATTGAACGTCCATTCCTCTTTTATTGTGGCTGTAACAAGAAAATGAGGCGCTCCTCCAAAATGCAATTCAGTTGGCTTTTTTTGTGTGTGCAAAGTTGCTTCTTTTTTTTGCAAAGCTCAAATAATCTTTACTCCAACTTTTATAACTTAATTGGGAAGGTCAACCAACTGAAGCTTCAGAACACAGTCTTTATTTTTCTTGAGATATGGGTACACCAACAGTGTTGGGAAAGCTTTTCATTATGCAGAGCTACTATAATCAGCGTTCTCAAAATCCTCTGAAAAGGCTCATCCCCTCCCTCACTTTTTTTTTGCAGCAATGTCCTCCTTCAGTGCAAGCCAGCCATGCATGTTCCCCCCTTCCTCCCTTCCTCTGTTCCTTGGCTGCCCCTCACCCTCACCTCTTCCTCACCCCTTACCGCCTGTTCACCCTTCGTCTTACATTGAAAGAAATCAGGCATGTTTTGTCAGGCATACAGCTTTTTGAATTCTACCGCACATGGAAAATTCACAGTTTAGAAGTGCTGACAAGTTAATGATGAGATCCAGAGAGCTGCAGTGGAGAAGGAGTGGGTGACACTTGGGAGCAATTAATTCCCTGCATTTCAACTGGTATTTTGATTTCCCCCGTTTTAAAAAAAGCAGATTGAGCTCTTTGGAAAGCATGGCGGGTGAATGGCTTGGATCTCCGCCTCCATCTTCATGGGCTACTTTACAGCTTCTCCTTCCGCTCCGCAGAGGTTGGGGGCCTCGTGTGAACCTTGCAACATCTGCCATAGGCCACTAGAGGTGAGTCTTTGTTCTACTCAGGGGACTGACCTTAGTAAATGGGCACCATTAGCCTTTTTTTCAAACAACTGCTTTGCATTGAGTACAAAAGGATCCACTTGCCACCCAGTGAGGGATTCTGGGTGAAGGGGTAATTACCGCAATTGATTGTACTGAAGACCCCTAGATGAAAGGGATGAGGAGGGAAACCAACCATTGGTATTCCTACTATAATAGTAACAGATGAGGCACTAAGGGCTTGATTGTACAGCTTTAGGCTGCAGGTGGGGGTCCCCTCCTCCCCATCTCCTGACAGAATAAGATTAATTGCACATAAAAAAAATTGGAATTAGGCTGAAGCCCGGCCTAGTATCCAGGTCCCTCTGTACACACAGGACAGGTGTATGGTCGGAAAAACTTCGATCCCACCAAATCATAGCTGCAGTCCAGGGATAGTACTCCACGCCTCTACTCACAATAGTATTTCCTACGCCACCAGACTTGAAATATTGGGCTTGGACATTCTGGAACTGCGTCGCCTGAGGTATGATCTAAGCACAGTACACAAAATTGTCTGCTATAACATCTTACCTGTCAATGACTTCTTCAACTTCAACCTCAATAATACATAGGCAAAAAATTGGTACAAATTCAAGGTAAATCGCTCCAAATTCGATTGCAGAAAATATGACTTCAGCAGCAGAGTGGTCAACACTTGGAATGCTGTACCTGACTCCGTTGTTACATCCTCTAACTCTCACAGCTTCAACCTTAAACTGTCTACCGTGGACCTCACCCCATTCCTAAGAGTTCCATAAAGGGGGCTTGCATAAGCACACCAGCGTGTCTACCATCCCTGTCCCCATTTATTTGTATTCATTTCTTTTGTTCATGTCCATGTGTATCTTTATAGCTGCTGTCTTGTATATGTTTGACAAACTAATAATTTTTTTAAAAATACAAATAGATGGGGGCTGAACCAGTTATAATACTGGCCAGCTATTTGGGAGAAAGTGGTGGTTAGCCCTTTCTTTTAAAAAAAAACAGGCTAAGTGGTGAGTACACAATCTTTTTAGGTGACGGATCACATTCCAGTAAACAGGTGGTGACAGAACAAAATATAAAAATGACAGCCAATTTGATCTGACAGTTAAGTAACCAGACTCGGAAGCAAGAAACTATGTGTTCAAGACATGCCTTAGTCCAGTGTTTTTCAACCACTGTGCCGTGGCACACTAGTGTGCCGTGACATAGTGTAAGGTGTGCCGTGGGAAAAACACTTTATATATAGTCAATATAGGCACAGAGTTAAATTTTTTTAACATTTTCTAATGGTGGTGTGCCTCGTGATTTTTTTCATGAAAAAAGTGTGCCTTTGCACAAAAAAGGTTGAAAAACACTGCCTTAGTCATGGAGGTCAACTGGGGAGCTTTGGACCAATCTCTCTCTCTCTCTCAGCCCGACTCACTTCACAGAGTTGTTATTGTGGGGAAAATAGGAGGAGGGAGGAGGTTTAGATACTAAGGTGATTTGTAAAAATAATAAAAGGCAGCTATGATGGATGGATGGATGGATGGATGGATGGATGGATGGATGGATGGATGGATGGATGGATGGATGGGTGGGTGGATGGATGGATGGATAGATGATGAACAGACACATTTAGTCTATGTGAATTTCATGGACAATATCTACATGGTTGCTAGGAGTCAAAAAATGACTTGAAGGCACGTAATCCATCACCAATCAATCAAGTGTGATCCAATTAATAAAGTAGATTTGGGGAACTATAGTACTCTTTGTTTTGTGATTTTTAAATGTTCTGTCACATTGATTTGTGACAATTTGGTGGTGACTTTTGAAGGGCCTTGGGGAGCTTAGTCAAGGATTTGAATATGGCTTATGGTCATGAGGTCATGAGCTAAGCATCCATGATATAAATAGAAACTTTTTTATTTTTCTGCCCCATAGCCTTTGAATTATCCTACATGTGATATATCTGGCTCCGTTGTAGCAGTCCTTCTATATTTCAGTTCTCTAAGAGATCCTATTTGGAATTGGCCAATTATTTTCTATGATACATTAAAGTCTGCAAAAGTTTTTCTTCAAAGGAGCAGGATATGAAGTTGTATTGACACTTTGAATTTTGGAATTGGAGAAAACTTTTGAAAATATTGTTGACAGCCATGAAAACAACCAATGGATCATTGACCAAACCAACCCAGAGCTCTCATCCGAAGCACAAATGAAAGGTCAAATGATCCCATTTTGGACACAGCATAAAAAGAACTAGCTCTCTGAAGAAGTCTCTAATGCGGGGAAATGTGGATAAAAGAGGAGGATAACCATCAGCAAGCTGAATGGACTCAGTTACACTATATTAGCGTACTATTGGAAGACCAGGTTAGAGATAGGTTGTCATGGAGAAAATCTACCTATGTGATCTCTAGGAGCTGAAGATGATGATGGCACATATCAACCAACCAACCAACCAACCAACCAACCAACCAACCAACCAACCAACCAACCAACCAACCAACCTAGATACAAATTGGAGTCAGAAGATATCTATGGACATTTTCAGTCATCTGGTCATGGTTGTCCCAAAGGTATTTTTTCAAAAGGCAACTGGACTTCCTTTGTTTTGCTTGAAGATGTTTGGCTTCTCATCCAAGAAGCTTCTTCAGAAGAATCGAAGAAGCTTCTTGGATGAGATGTAAAACATCTTCAAGCAAAACCAAAAAAATCCCAGTTGCCTTTTGAAAACATACCTTTGGAACTAGAATTGGAAAAGGCAGTTTAGGCCTTGAGTTAAAGCCAATACTTCCAGGTAGCCTAAATCCAGGTGACAAAAACATTCAACAATATTGTCTCTACTGCACTGTGTTTTAGTAGATGATATGACGCTTCATATTTTCTACAAAAGGAGATATCTTTTTTCTTCTTTTCAGAAAAAAAAACAATTTGGGATAGAAATTACACCAATGGCTTTTCTGGAAACTCCATCTTAGCCTAAATTTAGTCAAATGACAGCTGAGCCTATTATTCTGAAATAACCCTCCTGGATTATGTCACAGAAGCACTGGCATTGCTTGAAAGTCTCCAGTGCTCATAATCAGGAGCTCGGATTTCAGTAAGAGGTCTTCTCCAGTTAATCAAAAATCAGCACAGCAGCATTGGTGTCAACATAGATTTACAAATTAGCAAACACATATATGATGGTGTGGGTGCATCTTAAAATGTCAATGGGCTGCAGGCTTTGTTAATGATGAGTGTCTTCCGGGGTGAAGAGACGATGGGGGGGGAAGGGTGTCCATTCAGAATTATGAGGGATGCATCTAACTCCATCTGTTCATGATCAGCATTTGCCAATTACATTCAAGGCAGGGAGAATGAAGATTGATGGTGCTGCAGTGTCCTCCAGAAAGGGCAGTCATCCATAGAAGACTTGATTCATGAATCCACGTTTTTTTCCCCCCAGAATGGCCCCATTGGTGTGGAAGTCATCTATATACTACTAAAACGGTTGTGTCTGTAACCTTTAGCTAGGCAAAAACGGTACATCATAAAGAGCAACTTTTTGAAGCAAGGTACCTCAAACGGGCTACCTTGTGGGACGCATCCAAAATCCAGGACGCTTGACTCTCCCAGAGTTAAAATTTGGCAAATTTTGCAAAACATTTTTATGGCATAAAAATTAGCATTACAGATTTTATGACATAATATAAAATGTCACAAAACATTTCCTGCGGCCAGCTGCTAGTGTTTGATTGTGCTATGAAGTTCAGCGTGGACTACTTTCAAGGCAGATTCAATTCTGAATATCTCTCTAAATTTTTAATAACTTTTCCAGTACATTAGATTCTGCCCTGATTGAAAGCATTGAGGGATCAGGTAAGGAAGTATCTCTAAAAGAAGGACAGATTTTTCTACCTAGTACAAAGGGTCTCATTTTAACTTGGATCTGCTCAGATCAAATTCCATTCCCAATTCTACATATCTAGTCCCATATAACAAGCTAGGCTGATGGACCAAATGCAACACTTGGGTCCTGTTTTGTCCCTCCAAATAATACCACTAATGTTTAGTGATGGATGAAGAGGATGAAGAAGAAATGTGTTCTTGGGTCCACTAAACATATCCACATGTTTTCAGCTGCAGTTCCATAATGCCTTGACTGGAGCGGATAACATTAGCAATCTAAAACATCTGGCAGATTCTACATTGACAGAAAGATAATGTAGTCCATCATCTTACAGTGTATAAAGGCTACAAAAACACTTCCAAAAAGAACATGAACAGTGTAAGAAAGTATCCTGTGCTGTCACTCAGCAACTGAAAATCACTAGTAAGTGCACCATAAAATGGGGTTTCTAATGTAACCATCCTGGCTAATATCCACTAACAGATTTCAAATTTATGTAATCCTTGGTGGATTAGTGATGCAGGACAAATCTATTTTTCATGCTACTAGAATGTGTAAATTTGTCTGTTAACAAAGACCAGGCTGGTGATTGATTGATTGATTGATTGATTGATTGATTGATTGTAGTGGTGGCAATACCCCAAGTCACCTTCTGGTTACTATTTCTCTGACTGAAGCCTTTTTAGCCAATCTTGGTTCATCAGAAATCTTGAGTTTGGGACAAACATCTTAATTTGCTTGCATTTGGGATTGCACAACCAAGTATTTTGTTCTGAAATGTTTTTCAGACATTCCAAAGTCCACAAATGCTCTTGGCAACTTGCCATGGCTAATACGCATTTTTTAAACCACTGATCTGTAGAGCAATTTCATGGAGATCAGTTAGGAATTCTATCCTATGAAATTCAATAGAACATAATTTTAGATAAGGCACATAAAAATGCAGGCTTACACTCTTTCCTTTTTGAGTTGCACGATACAAGGTTCTTCTTCATTTATGGATTCACACCCTCAGCTTTTTTGTAGAAGAATGGCAATTACCGTAGCATTATAATATCCCACTTTGCAAATGACAAAACCTGCCTAGGATGTATGCAAGAGAATAAAACATGATCTCCACCATCTAACAAGGATTATGAAGTTCTGAAAAGAAGAGTGTCACACCCTTACACTTTGAATATTAAAGGTCAACATTTCTGGCCTATGAAAAATTAATGCCCATGCTACTTTGAAATAATAATAAAAAATGAATCTGTGAGTGACCTCTCTAACTCTAGTACCTTGTTCCAACTTCAGTCTAATTAAAGTACATTTTGCTGGTGGGTCCCCAAACTGCTGCCTGCATATTTTGTTCCTATGTTTGAAACGAGATAAACTGAAGTAGGAGATATATACTTCTTGATCCTCTGATATAGGTATTAGTTAAGACTGCTACAAATGAATAAGCAGGAAAGTAAGTCCTGAATCCTCCCACTAACCTGTGATTGCTAACAGGAGAATGAGAATTTTTAGGAAGACACATCCATTTGTTACGTGCATGGACCTTTGTTTGACTTCCATGAACATCCCACTAAATTGCCATTCCATCTAGCTCTGTGGCGAACTAGAATGACAGTAGTATTATTCAAAATGTGAGCAATCCATACAGTTACCCCATGACAGTTAAATCTTCCCTGTCAAATTATAATTGTTCATTATCTCAAATTATCAATGATCTCAAGGGCTAGCATCACTTCAATGTCACTGCAAAAAGCAAGACCTTTCCACCATGATTAATGCTCATTTAGTTTCTGCTGAATGAATCAAAGGACTCCCGAGAACACAGTAGGATATGACATGGAGCGATATATCGAGAGATAGTGTGTGTGTTACATTTATTTTCCTGCCCGTTGGTCTACCATGATTTGACTGTGAGGCTTGATGGAAAGCTGAATTAAGATTCAAAGGGAGAATCTGAAATCTGAATCCAAAGGGGAACTCTTCCAAAACATGGTGTCATATGGCTGAAGGGATCTTGGAGGTCTTCTACTCCAACTCCTGAATCAGACAAAAAGCATTCCTGCCTAATAAGGATTCCTGGATTAGGGCCAATTTGGTTGTGAAGTGACTTGATCCATACACCCAACTCCACCATGGATCAGAAGATTAGAAGACCATTGGATTATTGCCCTTTCAAAAATTTCATAGAGCAGTTGTGTGACCAACATTTCATGCATGTGGGCACGTGTGATTGATACACACACACACATACACGCACACACACACATCTACACACAAACATACACTAAAATACATAATTAGATAAAATACATTTATAAATGCTCATGAGCAAGCTAACTGTACCATATTTACGCAATTGCTAAAAAATCATATGCTGATGGAGAAATGGGGCAAAATAAATGTGGAAAGGAACACATGTGACATGACTAGAGAGAGACTGAGATGTCCTTACCCCATAAGCCCATTAGATACCTACACCAATTGCAGAATTGGGTCATAGAACTAATAATATCTCCTAATACTCTGCTTTATAATGTGGAAGTCCTGTTTTACTATTATACCAAATAAATCATTATACAGTAGGCTGTCTGATTTTAGCCCACTTTGGGGTATTTGGGAGAACATTTGATGGTTCTAAATAAGGGGCTGGCCCCACTTATACGCTAGCTAGGGAAAGTTTACAGAAGAGCCCCTTGTCTTTTAAGACAGTAATGGGAGGGATTCAAGATCACTGCATTGCACCATTGTAGTTTCTCATATTTCTTTCTCTTCTGTTTTTAAATTACTCAAGCTTGTCACTACTGCTAAGCCTTGAGAACAAGATTTTAATTATAATTTTAATGAGGAATAATTTCAGAAGCAACAGAGGAAAAAATAGGAAGAAAGGAAGGAAGAAAGGAAGGAAGGAAGGAAGGAAGGAAGGAAGGAAGGAGGGAGGGAAGGAAGGATTGATTCCTAAGGAGATGGCTGTCCAGCACAATTTTAAAAAGGGTTATTGGTCTATGTCAGAAGATGTTTCCAAAGAATTTGGGGGGAATAATGCCTTTTTGCAACTAATGAAGCCCCATACTATCAAAAACCAGTTAAGCAATTACTGGGGGTTTATGTCTCCTTGTAATTTTCCCCAGACAGCTCAACTATTATGGGATCTAGTCTGAAAGGAGAGGATACAGAATAGGACAAAAGAAATTAAATGATTAATTTAACATTTATTTATTTTTGTCAACTTTTCTGATGCTTTATACACTTCCTTTTCTTGCAAGTTGCCCGATAATCTTCTAACGTTAAGTATTGTGATGATCACCTCAATTCAGAAGTGCAATGTGAGATTCAGAAGTGAGGTTGAGAGATTAGGAAAACAGATCAAAGTTACCTAATGAATGTTAATCAAGAGATTAAACCTGAAAAAAATAAGATATGCTGCTTCTTTGGCTAAATTCAGCTATGGCCCTTGGCTTGACTTTGGGCTTAGAAAGATGTGGAAATCCTATCACTAGAGCTCATAAACCATGATTTATGGTTTAGCATTATTGGACCTATAGCTTATTCAAGAAGCTATATCTTAGCACACTACTCAAAGATAGCAACTGTCTCTCAAACTAGCTGACCTGACAGGGAGGATATTAGAGCAAAATCACAACAGAGGAGGTTATAAATGTTTAAACTTCCCGAAGAGTCGGGAAAGCATGCAATATCATGATCTATGCTTGCAATCTGCGATGCTCAAGCTTTCTCTGGAGGTATTTTGTTATGAAATTACTTACTTACTTTTCCAGGCATAGACTTTAAGGCATGAAGATTCAACATATCTTGTTTCCCACCTCCCCCTCTCAATTTGATGAATCAGGATGCTATTGTTCAGGGATCTGACTGGCAGTGATAAGCAAAAAAAAAATCTTACACAAAGCTGCTATTCCCCTTAATGAGAGGGTATATGAAAGGAAGTACTTTTCTTCATTTGTAATAGGGTCAATTATGTGAAGTACTAATCAAATTTCCTAACAAGGCACCCCAAGTGATTAGCACAAGCGGGCTAATTGGCTGTTGAAATAGACGCTGCTCTAAATCAATGGGATGATCTAATGGGGGTGGGTGGGAGTTGGTGATTGGGGGTCTCGTGGCATTTGCAATATGGCCAAGCTTTGCTATGAGCCCAACTTGCAACTGGGAAGTGAATTGTACAGAGAAAGCAACATTTAACTCACTGGTTATTGTGGTCTTCAGAACTCTACCTGCACACTTGGTTGCTGGAAGGACAAGAGAACCTCAAAACAGGTGTCCACATGTACGTATGCACTCTACTAACTGAAAAGAGGTTAAACTAATAATGCTTGTCTCCTTTGCATGTCATTTTCAGTATATGATTAAATGAATTTACTGACCTCCATTACTGATCTTCAGTAGCACTCAAGGTTACGTGACTTTCCCTGGGCCGTCTTTAAGTGTTATCATTCTCCCCCTACAGACATCAATAACTAAGATGTATTTTTGAGCTCCAACCTTCTAAGAGGTTGGAAGCCAAGCTGACACTGCTCCCTAGTTTCTTTAATGAACTTTCTATTGCCTATTAATGGTCTGCTCTGTTGATCTGTGCTCACAAATATGCAGCATTAGCAAGTCACCCATAAGTCATAAATGCAGCTGCCCTAATTAAACATTTTGCTGAAACTAAGTGGATCTGAGGCTGGATAGCCAATCTTTTTTTTATTTTTTTTTATTTTATCAATTTCATATATACATTCACAATTATATGATCTCATAACTGTTATTAAAAATATGTATTTATAACATTTTTTCCCTACAGTTGACAATATACTTGAAAATTGCTTTCTTACCATCCCATAGATCCATCTTATCTTACAACGGTCCTATTTCTTCTTCCCTCCGTCCCTCTTTCCTTCCCTCGTTTCTTCTCTCCTACTCTCCTTCCTTCCCTCCTTCCTTCCCTCCTTCCCCCTTCCCTCCCTCCTTTCTTCTCTCCTTCCCTCCTTCCTTCCCTCCTTCCTTCCTTCCTTCCTTCCCCCTTCCTTCTCTCCTACATTCCCTCCTTCCTTCCCTCCTTTCTTCTCTCCTTCTCTCCTTCTCTCCTTCCTTCCCTCCTTCCTTCCCTCCTTTCTTCTCTCCTTCTCTCCTTCCTTCCCTCCTTCCTTCCCTCCTTCCTTCCCTCCCTCCTTCCCTCCCTCCTTCCTACCCCCCTTTCTTCTCTTTCTTCTCTCCTTCCTTCCTCCTCTCCTTTCCCTTCTCTCCTTCCCCTTCCTCCCCTTTACCCTTCCCCTCTTCTTCCCATTCCTCCCCTGGATAGCCAATCTATACTGCCCTGAATGCTCATCATGAAAAAAAAACCCACAGCAAAATAAAAATGCATGAAATGAATGGGTGAATGAAGGGTACAAAGGAGATTTTCTGTCTTCACTGTGAATTGTATTGTGTTGGGGGGGGGTACAATGAGGGAGCTCAACCAATCTCATTGTACATAGGTTGTGCCCTGACGAATAAATAATTCTAATTCTAAAAAGGTGGCTTTTAAATTACAAGCGTCTCTAGGTGGTCTTCCCAAGATGTCAAGAAGTTCCCAGTCTTAAACAAAACAGTTCTTCTAGGAGTCATATCAGTGGGGGGATTCAGCCAGTTCGCACCTATTCGGGAGAACCGGTTGGTAACTTTCTAAGCAGTTCAGAGAACCGGTTGTTGGAAGAAATCTCCTTTTGTTTTTTTCCACTTTACAGGGCTAATCCTATAAGGAAGGCAGGAAGGAAACATTCTGGTGTTGTTTCTAGCCTAATCTTTATTGCCCTGCTTATAGAAACTGCCTCTGGCGCAGTGGTTAAATGCAGCACTGCAGGCTAGCTGACTGCAGTTCAGCAGTTTGGCTGTTCAAATCCCACCAGGCTCAAGGTTGACTCAGCCTTCCATCCTTCCAAGGTGGGTAAAATGAGGACCCAGATTGTTGTTGGGGGCAATATGCTGACTCTGTAAACCGCTTAGAGAGGGCTGAAAGCCCTATGAAGCGGTATATAAGCCTAACTATTGCTATTGCTATTGCTCTCCAGTTAACCCTTATTACATTGTAACAGTGCCCATCAACGTGAGTGATGTTGAGTTGGCCATGCCCACCCAGTAACATAACCACCAAGCCCCACCTACCCTGCTGGTCATTAGGGCAGAGAACCGGTTATTAAATTATTTGAATCCCACCACTGAGTCATATGTACAGAGACTGCTTAGAAACATGCTGATTATAGGAGAGAACAAGTGTTAGAAAGATGGAGGAGAACATCTTACCCAATAGCAACCCAATAGGCCAGTCTCCCCCAGTGTCTATGTGGAGGAAAAGGGGAGTTGAATTGGCATGCCATTGTAGCCCTTGTTAGCAAGCTTCTTCAAGCACGCACAAAAGCTCTTTGGAGCGAAGATGTCAGAGATACAGGAGAGTCACAGCACGGATCCCTGTGCTGTAGTAAAATGCATGTAAAATATTGATTAGCCTTGTTGGGCTTCTTGGTAATGATGTCCTTTGTTTCATTTCATAGTGTTTTGCTTGTTTTAGAGAAGGGGAAAATGCGTCTTGGCTCTTGCAATCAAGCTCATTCAGAGTCTCTTTTCAGAAAGTGATTGGCCAGCTGGCCTTTCAGGGAAGGGATGATTTTGTTGTTCGTGTTTCTTTAATGGCAGAATGCTCAGGAGAGGGGAATGGAAGGAGGAGGAGAGGAGAGGAGTAGATCGACACTTTCTAGGAACCAAAACAAACTCTAATTTTTTAAAAAAAGAAGAACGACAAGAAGAGGATGCTCTCAATCACAATGGTTATGAAGCCAGGGTAGACAATCCATGGTGCCCAACTCCCCTTTTCTGGCCCTTGGAGTCTCCCCCAATCATGAGTGTTGAAGACAATATAAAATCAAAGCATCCCAGAATTGAAAGGGAATGTTGAGGTCACAGAGTCCAGCTCCTTATCTACCTAATGTAAAAGCATCGCTAATGGATGGCTCTGAAGTTCTACTGGAATAAACTGATCAAGAGAAAGTCATACTTTTTTTCAATTTTGAATTCCTGTATCAACTTGCTCTCATAATTAGGGAGGGTTTTTTTGTAACTTTTAACCAGAATCGATCTGTAATCATTATTAGTACAGGACCAATGTAGAACAAAAAAGACCATTCCTTGGCCCCCATTGTGGGGCAAGAGAGAATAAATCTTGACTTTGTCTGTGCCCCCATTAAAAGTACTCTCTTAAACATTGACTGACGTGTTTTTTCTCAAGACATAGTTCCTTCAATGTCTCCTTACTCCTACACAATTTCCAGTTTCAGGGAAAATTCTGACAAGATAGGGTGGATGTCTTCTTGCAGCTACTAGGTATTAAGTTCAGCGGGAGGGCATCTTTACCCATTAAATTTCCTTCTCTTAATTTTGCTCACCTCTCAAAATTCATTCTGAATTTTGTACAATTTTCTCCGTCTCACCTCCAAATCTGATAAACATTTCCTCCACCCCCTCCATCTAAGAAATTCATGAAAATGTTGGAAAATGCTGGACCCAGGACCAAATTCTGAGATGCCCCACGTGATATTTTATTCTATTTTTTTGAAACCAACTGATAAGCCTTTGATTAGCCCTGATATAGCTCTAAATACCATTCTGAGATGGAGAAACCAATGGAACTCTACAGTAAGTTCTAACATATTTAATAGTGTCTTAACTCCCAGTTCTCCTCCCCCTCAAAAAAAACCCCAGCCAACTCACATTGCCATTCTCAGTTGCCACCATCTCTAGTGCAACTCTTAATGCAGAACGTATGCCTACCCCTGCAGTGTTTTATGCTGGCTGGGAAACTCTGGGAGTTGAAGTCCACATATTTTAAAGTTGCCAGGTGTGGAGACAACTCCTCTAAGCCATAAAAGCACATCTGCAAAGGTTAGGTTCATATCAGTGGTAGGATTCAGCCAGTTTGCATCTATTCGGGAGAACCAGTTGGTAACTTTCTAAGTAGTTCAGAGAACCGATTGTTGGAAGAAATCTCCTTTTGTTTTTTTTTTCACTTTACAGGGATAATCCTGTAAGGAAGGCAGGAAGGAAACATTCTAGTGTTGTTTCTAGCCTAATCTTTATTGCCCTGCTTACAGAAACTGCCTCTCCGGTTAACCCTTATTACATTGTCACAGCTAAGGCGAAGCACCCATTGACCTGAGTGACCTTGAGTTGGCCACGCCCACCCAGTCACATGACCACTGAGCCCCACCTACCCAGATGGTCATTAGGGCAGAAAACCGGTTGTTAAATTATTTGAATCCCACCACTGGTTCATATATTGTATAAATCAACACCAGGGTTCAATTCCAGCATCTATAGCAATAGCAATAGCAATAGCAGTTAGACTTATATACCGCTTCATAGGGCTTTCAGCCCTCTCTAAGCAGTTTACAGAGTCAGCATATTTCCCCCACAGTCTGGGTCCTCATTTCACCCACCTTGGAAGGATGGAAGGCTGAGTCAACATTGAGCCGATGAGATTAGAACCGCTGAACTGCAAATAACAGTCAGCTGAAGTGGCCTGCAGTACTGCACCCTAACCACTGCGCCACCTCGGCTCTTAAAAGTGGTCCCTGCATGGAACTTTAGAAATGGATTCAAGCAGCAACTTCAAAGAATGGATATGTTAAGTATATTGATATGGAAGCATAAATACCAACATAGATATCAACATAGATTGGAGTTTGCTCAGAAGCGGAAATCCACCAATGGGAGGAAGAGTGGGAAATAGAAGAGAGAAGAAAGATGGGAAGAGAGGGATAGGAGAGAAGGTAAGGCGGGGGAGATGAGGAGGATAAGGAGGAGTGGAATGTAGAGAGAGGAGTAGGAGAAAGGAAAGGGAAGTAGAGTAGGAAAGGATGATGGAGGGAAGAAAGGAGGTAGGAGAGAGGTAGAAGAAAGCGGTGTATGGAGAGCAGAAGAGCTAATAATGGATTTTTATCTTTTGGGGCATTGATGACAAGAGGAACTGATGTAATTACTACTTAATACAATAGGATACTGGCAATGTAATAGTATACATGTGATTGTATGTTATGAAAATGGAAAATAAAAAAGTATTTGATAAAAAAAAGATTTATGGCATAGCTTATGCCAAGTAAAAAAAAAAGAATGGCTTATGATCACAGTAAACATGCTGAAGGTGGTCTTATAAACCAGTGGCTGTTGGGAGAAAAGTTGCCCACCTCAGACAATCTCCGGTGTGTTTCTACATAATTCACAATATATAGGAATTTGAATGTTGGGTTTTGCCTGATCTGCAAGAAATGCATCAGGCGGGAGAGATCACTTCCTTCCGGATCACTTTTGCTCTTCCCATTAAAAATGCATTACCCTTGTTCCTAATTGAGCTCTGATAATTATCTACAAGGCCTTGCTACTCTGGGTGCATTCAGGTGATTCTAACCACTCGCGACATGGATCCCCAAAGGTCTTTTTTTCCTACTAAATACAAAGATAGGCAAAGGGGAGGTGGTTAAACACATGAGTTCCCTTGGTTAACAGGTCAGAGGAGCCAGAGGAGGAAGGAATGCATGAAGAATGTATTTCTTTGCATTGCTAAAGTTTTGTGGAGATTCCCGGTCATGGTTGTCCCAAAGGTGCTTTTTCAAAAGGCAGCTGGAGTGTGTTTTACCTTGAAGACTTTTCTTGGATGAGAGCCTTAAAAAAAAAAAAGCACCTTTGGGATATTTCTTTGCATTGTTACTCTGGCCCCGTGATGCCGAACTTATGGCATGCGTGCCAGAGGTGGCACACAGCAACATCTCTGATGGCACATGAACCGTCGGCCCAGTTCAGATCCTCCGTGCATGCGCTCCAGTGGTGGGTTTCAAAAAAAATTCGAACCTACTCTGTGGGTGTGGCCTCCTTTGTGGGAGTGGCTTGTCGCCCATGTGACCGGATGGGAGTGGCTTGCCACCCATGTGACTGGATATGAAGATGCCGACGACACTTGTCAGAACCCTCTTAAATTACCTCACACACAGCACTGGCATGCATAAGAGTATGATGTAAACTTGTTTTTTTAAAGGCATCTTTGGTTTGCGTTAAAACAACTTCAACACACGCAACGTTCTGATTGCACCACAAACGCAGTAGTCATCCTTACCTTTCACAGAGGCACTGAGTTTTATAAATATGAGCATGATAGTGTAGAATAATCATATCCAAGGACCAGTGGTGGGTTTCAAAAAAATTTAGAAGCTCTTCTGTAGGTGTGGCCTGCTTTCCGGGTCCACTGGTAGAACCTCTTCTAACCGGTTCGGTAGATTTGATGAACCAGTTCTACCGAATAGGTGCGAACTGGTAGGAACCCACCTCTGGTGTAGGGTGACTAAAGCCCAGCCAATCAGCTTGGGAGGCAGGGAATAGATGGGGACAGCCAGAGGTGGTATTTGCCGGTTCTCTGAACTACTCAAAATTTCTGCTATCGGTTGGCCAGAATCAGTCAGAACCGGCTGAATACCACCACTGATCTGAGGTCACCCCTTTCTCCCTTTTGGCAGTGACCTTTTTTTTTCCCACTTAAGACACCTGGTATCCTTTGGTTGTTATTTAAAATATTTGAATCAGCTGGCCCACGCCAAGAATAGCTGTACATGCAAATCCCCACTCCTCAGAAAAACTCAGTACAAATTCTTTTGGGAACCAAGTAAGGGAAGGGCTGATACCTTCTTCATATGTTGAATAAGAATTTAGACCAGTGCATCGACAGATTCCTGGCACAACTCATAACCTGAATGTATTCCCCTTCTACCTTTCTTGAAAGTCTATCTGCATTCTTGCAGGTCTCTCTCTCTCTCTCTCTTCCTCCCTCCTTTCCTCCGACAATTCTTTTCTCTTAAATGAGTCTCTACGACCTTCCCTGCTTCCCTCCCCCACTGTGGGGGGATATGACCCCAGTGCTAATGATTTCCAGTTTCACCTTTGATGTTTCACAAAGTGATCCCTGTGGACAGACATGTCGACAAATGTCTATCTCTAGCTATCGTGGCAGGCCGGCTTCACTCAGCGGGCTTCCTCTGCCTCATAGCTCCATTTAATCGCTTCAGACCTGACTGAGTGCCAGGTGTCTTCCTCAATGGACACTAGCTTTCAATTATGGGATGCACCACTGAACTGATTGCAGAAAAAGGAAATCCACTGGCACACCCTAGGGGAGAGGAATGGAGCAAAGGAAGGAGATGCCTAACCCTACTCTTCCTGATGTTTTTCTAAAGATTTACAACAAATGGGGGCCATCAGAAGTACAACCTAAATGAGGTAGAGCAATTTCCATGGGTGTCTGACAAGCACAGCTGGAGAACTAATGAAAAATAATGACCATTTCTTTACATCCTGCCCAAGACTTATCAGACTGCAGCCAAGACTTTGTCCCTCCATCTATAAAGCTGCTGATGAGTCAGGAGAATAAGGCAGAGATGGCTTTTCTTGAAGGTCCATCACTTGGGGAGAGAGGGTAAGTGGAACAACTCTTGAACTTTCTTGGAGCAGAGGATTAGAGGGCAAAAATTATCGCACATCTAGCCCCTGATTCAGCAACAGTTTCAATATCAGAGAAAGATATTCTGTCTTCTCTAATGTTGTAGAAACCTGTCAACTCCATGTCAACAGTTATAGGTTCTGATCCAGATCCAGATTATTCTTGGGTTCAGAATTATAGCCGAGAACCACAATTAAACTAGGATATTGGTTACCTTAGCATTAAACTGGATAAACAACTGTGCCAGAGTTTCAAACTTGATATTTTATAAAACTGCCACTCCCCGCTCCCCCAAATCATAGTCCTCTGGAAATATAGGGAGATTTTCAATCATCTAGATCAGTGATTGCAAACCCTTTTTGGCACTGAGTGCCAAAACTGGAATACAAACATGCGCTGGAGAGCCAAAACCGGAGCACATGCACTGGAAATCTGGAGACTAGATGGCTGATGCACATGTGCCAGTGGTGGGATTCAGCCAGTTCACACCTATTCGGGAGAACCGGTTGGTAACTTTCTAAGCAGTTGGGAGAACCAGTTGTTGGAAGAAATCTCATTTTGTTTTTTCCCACTCTACAGGGCTAATCCTGTAAGGAAGGCAGGAAGGAAACATTCTGGTGTTGTTTCTAGCCTCATCTTTATTGCCCTGTTTACAGAAACTGCCTCTCTGGTTAACCCTTATTACATTGTCAGAGCTAAGGTGAAGTGCCCATCAATGTGAGTGATGTTGAGTTGGCGATGCCCACCCAGTAACATGACCACCAAGCCCCACCTACCCTGCTGGTCATTAGGGCAGAGAACCGATTGTTAAATTATTTGAATCCCACCACTGGCATATGCACATTGTCCAGCTAGTCTGTGGGTTTCCAGCACTCCAGTGTGCTCAAAGACCAGCTGGCCAGTGCACATGTGTATGCCAGAAACCGGAAGAGCAGCTGGAGATGGCGTGGAGGCCCACAGAGAGGCTCTGCGTGCCACAGATTTGTCATCATGGATCTAGGTTATAGTTGCCCGAAAGGTGCTTTTCCAAATGGCAACAAGACTTTTTGTTGGGGGGGGGAGTTGTTCCCCTTGAATACGTTTCACTTCTCATTCTAAATTAAAAGCTTCTCCAATTTTGCAGAACTGAAGAAGCTTCTTGCATCAGAAGCGAAATGCTTTCAAGGGAAAACCCAAGAAAGTCCAGTTGTTTTGGGAAAAGCACCTTTGGGATAGTCTTCTGGAATCTGAGGATTTAAAAACAAAATAAAAATTTGAGGATTTGAAGAGCTGGTTGGAGAAGAAAGCACATTTGGTGTTTGTTTGTTTTTTCTGTGGAAGCCCCAAGTCCACTTCTCAGATTCAAAGGCAATGGGATTTATGTGACAGCCCAAACGCAGAGCTTAAACTGAGAGACTTTTCATCAACCCAAGGTGGAAGAGCTATTTCTTTCTTTTTTTTATTAAAGTTTTTTTTTATTTTTAATTCTCAAAACAAACATAACACATAAAATCTTCCTTTTTTACATACTGTAGAAAGTGTATCAGTTGGTTACAAAAGACTTTCGTCCATCTCTTCCACAATCATCAAGCATAATTCATATTAACTCAAGTATTTTAACTCAGATATTTACCGTCATCATACCTCCCTTTTCATTTGACTATAGTTGTTGAAATGTCCTTCATCATAAAATATACCAAGATTTAATACATAACCACATACTGGCATTTCATTTACTATTTCTAAAAGCCTCCAATGACACTAAATCCTTATATCCTATTCTAGTTAAACATCCATAATATTTAATAACAAAGTTTTCTATCCTTCTTTCCAAATCACTGTTTACAATTTACATCTCATTTCCTTATATTGTACACACACACACACACACACACACACACACACACACACACACGTTATCATTATCTCTCCTTTATTTGACTATATCCTGCATCATATCATTTTCCCCCTAGTAATCAAGACTTAACTGAATCTAACTTAATTCTTTTTTATTATTATTATTAACCTTTATATATAATCCAAAAGGGTTTCTAATCTTCCTTTCATGGGTACCATTCAATATTAATATCCAGTTATTACTTATCATAACACTATACATTATTATCATTATCAATTATTTATTTAACTATATCTATTATCACTAAATTTCGCTAAGTTTAGCTAGTTTTAACTTATGCTCTGCGGAAGAGCTATTTCTGAGTTCATGATCCGGGACTAACCGATTCTCCTGGCTCTGCGAATCTCATACGAATTATGGAACACCAATGCATGTGCGTATGTCAATGGAGTTCATATTTTTAACTAGATTTTTTTTTTACTATAGTTTAGGACCATGTAATTTGCATGAGAATAAATAATAATAATAAATATTTCCACTTCGGTATGTTACTTGTTTTATGCTGATATACATATACAGTTGTTTTCTTCTTTTGAGCTATTGAGTGGACAATGCTGAGAGAGACCAACAATAATCTAATGTGATACGTTTATTTTTATGCGCCTCTGTTTCAATCAGAGGAGCTTAGATCTGGTTATAAGTTTAATTAAGGTGGCAGACAGAAAACCCCCAGCCTTCCAGCTATAATTTCCTGCAGACCTAGCCGGTGACAAATAGATTGAGAGCCGAGGTGGCGCAGTGGTTAAATGCAGCACTGCAGGCTACTTCAGCTGACTGCAGTTCTGCAGTTCGGCTGTTCAAATCTCACCGGCTCAGGGTTGACTCAGCCTTCCATCCTTCCAAGGTGGGTAAAATGAGGACCCGGATTCTTGTTGGGGCCAATATGCTGACTCTGTAAACCGCTTAGAGAGGGCTGAAAACCCTATGAAGCGGTATATAAGTCTAACTGCTATTGCTATTGCTATAGATTGCTCCTCAGCATTTAGAGGGACTCTCTAAATTTTGTTACTGCAACAAGTTCTTTATGGAAACAGTGAACTTGGAAGGATGCAGCAGAAGTAGCTCTCCAGAGACATTCTGGGGGCACATAATAGGCAACAGGAAGAGGGAAAGCATCTCTTACTCTGCTCCTGCAACCTATTTCATTCCCAACTATTCTTGATCAAAGGGGGTGCCCCAAAGAAGAGGGCGTCAACCTATCCTCCAGAGCACCCGAAAGCAGGACAGGAAGCAATGGATGGAAACTTGGCAAGGAGAAAAGAAACCTAGAACTAAGGAGAAAGTTCCTGATAACGAGAACAGTTAATCGGTGGAATGATTTGCTTTTCAGAAGTTGTGGGTGCTCCAACACTGGAAGTTTTTAAGACTTGGGGCAACCATTTGTCGGAAATGGTTTAGGGTTTCCTGTCGGAGCAAAGGGTTGGACTAGAACAGTGGTTCCCAAACTTGGCAACTTTAAGACTTGTGGACTTCAACTCCCAGAATTCTCCAGTGGCTGGAGAATTCTGGGAGTTGAAGTCCACAAGTCTTAAAGTTGCCAAGTTTGGGAACCACTGGACTAGAAGATCTCCAAGGTCCCTTCCAATTCTGTTATTCTGTTCCTCTGCTTTTCTGCTCACACTCAGGAGATTCTAGTCACAGCTCAATTTTGTAGCAATGCACAGTTAATTAGTTCTTCAACACAATGGCTTTTCATAATGGTATCTCTTTGGTCATCGAACTCCAGCTTGCAAAGAGGTAGCTTCAGTGTTTGCACATCAGAGAGCCTTGAAGGGATATCCGGAAGGGTGATATCCCAATACTGTCTCTGCCCCCAATCAATGGCATTTCCCTCCTGCCTAAGGCCAACACTCAGGCTCATGTCTGAAACGCGTTTTGCCTGCCTAAAAAGAACCCTTTGTAAGTAGGTTGCTGCTCGGGGCAGGCAGAAGGTAGGCCGTCAAACGAAGGTCACCTGATGCCTCGATATTGCATGCAGATCAATACGTAATATTGTTACAGAAATAGGGCTTCATTAGTGTGGAGCTTCGGCAGATGGAACCTCTGGCCCGAGGGAACTCTGCATGCCTTCGCTAAAAAAAGACAGAAACTCCACTCACTTCCTTGAGGGAAGCAACCCTTTAATTAGCAGCCGTGGCCATCAATACACTGCACACAAACAGTGGCATTCCTTTAGAGTGAACAAATTGGAGAACAAGCTGCCGGAGCCGGATTCGGAAGAGCGGGCTCAGAACACAAAGGGTGTTTGAAATCGACTGAAATCTGTCAGCAGCAGCCTAGTGGAGAGGGCTGTGTGCAGCCAGAGGCTACTGCCACGTGGGGCAAGTAAACCTTAGTCCAGTGTTTCTCAACCTTGGCAACTTGAAGATGTCCGGACTTCAACTCCCAGAATTCCCCAGCCAGCGAATGCTGGCTGGGGAATTCTGGGAGTTGAAGTCCGGACATCTTCAAGTTGCCAAGGTTGAGAAACACTGCCTTAGTCTCTTCAGCACAGAAAGGAGCTTTAACGCGGAGAGCCAGTTTGGTGTAGTGGTTAAGGTGCTGGCCTAGAAACCTGAAGACTGGGAGTTCTAGTCCCGCCTTAGGCATAAAAGTTGCCTGGGTGACTTTGGGCCAATCAGCAGAAGACGGTGAATTCTAGCCTGTCCTTAGCTGTGAAGAAGGTGGCGTGGTGGCTCAGCAGATAAGATGCTGGGCTTGTCGGCTGGAAAAGCCCACAGTCCGGGTTCGAGACCTGAGTACCACACGACGGGGTGAGTTCCCGTCCTCTCCCTTGCTCCTGCAAACTTAATGGTTCGAAAGCAGGCAAATGTAAGGAGTTAAATAGGTACCACTTAAGTGGGAAGGTAACAGAACTCTGTGGCATCATGCTGGCCACATGACTGCGGAAATGTTTTCAGAGAGTATTGGTTCAATGGCTTTGAAGCGGAGATGAACACCGTACCGTATAGCCAGTGGAGTAAAATCCTTAGGGATTCCTTTACCTTAGGCATGAGAGCCAGCTGAGTGGCTTTCACTCTCTCCCAGCTCAACACACCTTACAAAATTGTTACTGAGGTAAACATATGAGCAAGAAGAAGCATTTTATATGTCTTCTGCCTTGAGTTACTTATAGTAATAAAGCAGTGGTGGGATTCAAATAATTCAACAACCGGTTCTCTGCCCTAATGACCAGTTGGGTAGGCGGGGCTTGGTGGTCATGTGACTGGGTGGGCGTGGCCAACTCAATGTCACTCACATCAATGGGCGCTTCACATTAGCTGTAATGAGGGTTAACCGGAGAGCCAGTTTCTGTAAGCAGGGCAATAAAGATTAGGCTAGAAACACCAGAATGTTTCCTTCCTGCCTTCCTTACAGGATTAGCCCTGTAAAGTGGGAAAAAACAAAAGGAGTTTTTAATCCAACAACCAGTTCTCCGAACTGCTTAGAAAGTTAACAACCGGTTCTCCAGAATAGGTGCAAACTGGCTGAATCCCACCACTGTTCTCTATCATGGATATCCTTTTGATGTCTGGACTTTAGCTTTCACATTTTACATTTTGTCACTCACATCAATGGGCGCTTCACATTAGCTGTAATGAGGGTTAACCGGAAAGGCAGTTTCTGTAAGCAGGGCAATAAAGATGAGGCTAGAAACAACACCAGAATGTTTCCTTCCTGCCTTCCTTACAGGATTAGCCCTGTAAAGTGGGGAAAAACAAAAGATTTCTTCCAACAGCCGGTTCTCTGAACTGCTTAGAAAGTTACCAACCGGTTCTCCCGAATAGGTGCAAACTGGCTGAATCCCACCACTGTAATAAAGGCAGGATAAATATCTAATAATGTTTGAGAGATGAAAACACAGACTGTGACTAATGAGCCGCTAGACCAAGAGATGGGGCCCTGCGGACTGCAGTTTACTCGAATTCAAGTTTTCAACTGAACCTGCAAAGATTGGGGTAGATTTTTTAAAAATCTCCCCGTCAGAAAAAAACCTGGGGAGGAAAAAATCCAGCCCTCTCCATTCCTTAATCAAGGTTACCCATTTTTCTTGCCTTTCCAGGGTGACAACTCCTGATTGTGCAGCTACAATCTGTAGTGAACCCACCAATTCTCAGGAGCAATTCTCCCCTCTTTAGCTGCTCACTTCCCCCCGACCTCTTTCTGAAAAAGAAGGGAGCAAAAGTTTCACGGTCCCTTCCATTCTTGAAGCCAGCATAATCATTTCCCTGCCACCAACATCCTCTGCGGATTCGCTCTTCTGAAGCCTGCATTTCTGCTCAGGAAAAGGCAAACCTACCGCTTAGTCAAAACTGAGGAAATGTTGCTGTTTTTATTTGTTTATGCGTTTATTGATATGACTAGCTAGCAACTTCCGTGGGCTTCCTGACGAGGCTGGATTCTAGCGGTTCCTCAAGGCCTCTGCCTCGTGATATTATTAGCTTCAAAATGGCCACAATTACTTTGCCAGAAGTGTGGGAGGCAACCCAAGCTTTTGAAAGAGGGAGGACTGCTGATGTTGCAGAAGCAAAGGCTTTCTTTCCTGTGACAGATTTCAAGACAAAGGCTGTGCTGTGTCTCCCATGGGCTCATCCTGTCAGGCTTGTGGATCTGAGCACTCCCCTGTCTTCGAGCCCCGAATGCGATTAAATTCTCAGGATTAGCAAGAGTCATTTTTTAGAGGGGAGGGAAAGAAAAAAAATCAATATCCCAATTAACCAGAGACAGGAACAGGCCTGAATGGTTTTTGAGGAGCAAATATTAGAAATACCTGGGAAAATCCAGCCCACCTGATGCCTGGAAGGACAATGCTTCAATTAGCTGCGTTTCCCGCCCCCCCCCGCCACCTTTCCGTAAAGTAAGAGGAGGAATCCACCTGCTGTTTTAACGCAAGTCAACCACGTGCTCTGCAGAAGTGTTGGAATTGCAATGCCAGGATTACAATCCAGCGTGTCCTTAAAGCAGACGTAAAGTGAGATTTGTACATTAAGTGTGAAACCTACTGGGTCAGGCTGGACAGCCTCTTAGAGCCCCTTTACTTCTATATTAAAGCCACATAGGCAGAGTTGCAAAAGAACAGGAAGCAAGTGCCTAACCACAGGATGTCCCTATGTCAAAAAGCCTATGTCAAAAGTCCAAGGTTCAATTAAAGTTCGTTAATGACACGTATTCCATAAACAAAAGGAAAAGTAAGACCCCATCTCCTTATAAGGTTTTCTCCTCAAGGTAACCACTAAGAAATGTGTTAAGTATTTCCATGTTGCAATGCTTTTGAGAACGTATAAGAACGGGTGCTTCGATAATTAAGGTTGTTCAGAACTTGCAATGCTAAGCCATGGGCTAACTTTCTGAACCTGGCTGCCAAATAAACTTTTCCTGTATCCTGAGAAGTCTAAAGCCTGTCATTTGATCACCATCTCTCAGCTGTGACCAGGGGGGCATTTGCCCAGGTTCGCCTGGTACGCCAGTTGCGGCCCTACCTGAATCGGGAGGCCCTCACAACAGTCACTTGAGCCCTTGTGATCTCTAGGCTGGAATACTGTAACGTGCTCTACATGGGGCTGCCCTTGAAGAGCATCCGGAGACTTCAGCTAGTCCAGAATGCGGCCGCGCGAGTGATCGTGGGCGCACCACGGTTCGCCCACATAACACCGATCCTCCGTGAGCTGCACTGGCTACCTGTCGATCTCCGGGTGCACTTCAAGGTCCTACTCACCACCTATAAAGCGCTCCATGGTAGTGGATCTGGCTATTTGAGAGACCGCCTTCTGCCAATTATCTCCCTGCGTCCCATCAGATCGCATAGAGTTGGCCTCCTCCGTATTCCATCCGCCAGTCAGTGCCGACTGGCGACTACTCGGAGGAGAGCCTTCTCTGTTGCGGCTCGGACACTATGGAACAATCTCCCCGTGGAGATTCGTACCCTCACCACCGTCCAGGCCTTCCGCACAGCCCTCAAGAACTGGCTAGCCCGTCAGGCCTGGGGATAAGTCTATTTTCGCCCCTCCCGAATGTTGAGTGAATGTTGAGTTTTATTGTTTAATTTACCTTTGTTCACATTTCTTTTTGCACTGTCCTACACTCCCTTTCCTTTGTGATTGTAAGCCGCCCTGAGTCCCCTCAGGGAAAAGGGCGGCCTATAAATGTTCAATAAAACAAAACAAAACAAAAATTTTCTGCAACATCCTAATGAACCTCCCTGCAGCTCCAGTGAAAACTGGACTGGATGAGCTGAAGGACTTCTACACTGTGAATGGACGTGACCCGACAAAAGGGCGAATGACAAAACCGCACTGACTAAACCGCGTCGCTAAAATCGTGATGTCATCAACGCACCGACAACAACACGGCGACAACAGCGCGGAGACAGAAGGGCAATTTCAGTCGACAGAGGGGCGTTACGTTTAGGTTTAGGTTTAGGTTTAGGTTTAGGGTTAGGGTTAGGTTTAGGGTTAGGGTTACATTTAGGGTTAGGGTTAGGTTTAGAGTTAGGTTTAGTTTTACAGCGCGCTTCTGTCACCGCGCTGTTGTCGCCGCGATTCAGCGCTCATTCGTCGGAGCGCTTTAGAACACGTGGTTTTGTCACCGCGGTTTCGTCGGGTGCAGTTTTGTCGTTCGCCCTTTTGTCGGTGAACCGTGAATGGTAACCTGAAGATGATCAGGGTTTTATGAGGCCCTGGAACTTCCATTCATTGCTACTGATAAAAATTGGAGGTGCAACTGGTGACACAAAAGGATGGGCTTGCTTGCCATTTTCCCAGGGAGGACTCCGGGCGGCTTACAGAAATGAAAATATTAAAAAAGAATTTAAAAAACGATGAGACACAAGAAAGTTAAACAGAAGCACGACATACACCCAATCGGGGGGGGGGGGGTGGACCTCAGTCAAGGGGTCAACAGTCCCAGGCCTGCCAGAAAAGCCTGGTTTTAATGGCTTTGCGGAAGGCCATGAGAGTAGGTAGGGCCCGGATCTCTGGGGGCAGCTCATTCCATAGGGCCGGAGCAGCAACAGAGAAGGCCCTACTCCTAGGTGTCGCCAGCCGGCTTTGTCCCACCCGGAGAAGGCCCATCCTGTGCGGTCTTATTGGTCTAAGGGACGTATGTGCAGAAGACGGTCTCGCAGGAATTGTCCTGCAGCAAGTTGTCCCACATCAACTTGACGGGAGCAGCTCTACCCACTTGACATCCTTATGCTGCCCAGGCTGACTTGTCAGAAATCAAGCACTCTCCTGAAGTGGAGCTTTAGAATTAGAAGCCAAGCCACATGAAATTAGACCAAACTGTACACTTTAATTTTGTTATCAACATTTTTTTAAAAATGGATAATGGATTTAGAAGATACATGTAAGTAAACTGTTGCTTCCCAGCATGTATCTTCTCCAACGTCCAGCTCAATAGACATAGCACATCTTTCTTAGGTTAAGTTTATTGGATTTATATGCTGCCCTTCTCCCAAGGACTCAGGGCGGCGTACAACATAAAAATAAAACACATATTACAAAAATTCAAAGGGACATTAAATGAAGTATCCAAAAAAAAACCAATTGATATTTACAATAAAAATTTAAAATTAAATTAAAATTAACAACCAAATGAATCCTATATTTTATTCTATTCAGGCCAGGCCGGCTTGCTGGAAAAGGCAACTTTTTAGGGTGCATTGGAAGGACCGGAAGTCGGGGATTATGCGAAGCTCCGTGGGCAGCTCATTCCAGAGGGAAGGGGCTCCCACAGAGAAGGCTCTCCCCCTGGGGGTCGCTAGCCGACACTGTCTGGCCGACGGCACCCTGAGGAGGCCAACTCTGTGGGATCGCACTGGACGGTGGGAGGCTACCGGTGGCAGTAGATGGTCTCGCAGGTATCCTGGTTCTTAGCTGCAGAATACAAGCTATATAAAGCATGCGGATGCCTAGGGAGAAACAATAGCTTTGTTTCTCCAAGAAAATGCATGTATTCCATCTAGCCACCCACAAACACACCCATCCATGCATGTTCATATATAGATGCTATCCTGCTGTCTCAACATCTGGAGACAACGAGCTTACTGGTCTGAATGTCCTTTAATTCACACATTAGGTGCATTAAACAGCCTGCTTGTTTGTTTTTGTTTAATTGGTTTTTGTAGTTGCAACATTTAGCTAAGATAACAATCCGTCAATGCACACTTTAAATGAGTTCAGCAGCAAGTTAAGCATTAACTTCAGTTATTAACTGCAGATACAGATGTTTAGACAGATCCAGAAGGATTGGCTACATTTATTTCGATATTCCATCACAAATTTCAGCATACCCTAGATCAGGGTGTCCAAACTTGGCAACTTTAAGATTTGTGGACTTCAACTACTGACTGGGGAATTCTGGGAAGTCATAAAGGTAAGAAGGTTGGACATCCCTGCACTAGATATTCCATGTGCCAACAGATTATTTCTAAAGCTACCGTATTTTTCGGAGTATAAGACGCACCAAGGTTTTGAAGAGGTAAATAAAAAAAAAGTTTTTGCACTCTGCAAACCTCCCAAAAACAGCATTTTTCATGAAAATGGGCCTGTTTTTTCCCCCAAAAAAGGCATGAATAGCCTTTAGGGGGTTTGCAGAGTGCTCCTGCGGGCTGGGGTGTGTGTGTTAAAATTGAGTTAAAAAACGGCCCGTTTTTTTCTCATTTCTGCCCTCTTCAGCCCCCAGGAGCTCTCTGAAAGCCTCCATAAGGGTATGCATGGCCATTTTGGTGAAGGGGCGGGGCTTTAAAAGGCAAAAAATGCTGTATTCGGTGTATAAGACACACCCAGATTTTCAGCCTCTTTTTTGAGGAAAAAAAGGTGCATCTTATACTCCGAAAAACACGGTACTTCTGCATCCCCAACACCGTTATTGGGGATAATTCAACCAAGGAATTCACCTCAAGTGATACTGCCTCTCAAAAACCTTCACAGAATAAGCACCAGCAGAAGCAAAGGTATTTTGTTCTTCATGCAAAGAACAGTTACAGGAATTGGGTATGTCTAGTCTAATGAAAACAAGGACTAGGAGAGACATGATATCAGTGTTCCAATATTTCAGGGGCTCCTGCAAAAATGAGGGAGTGAAACTATTTTCCAAAGCACCAAAAGGCAAGATGAGGAACGATGGATGGAAACTAACCAAGGAAAGAAGCCACCTTGGACTCAGGAGAAATCTCCTCATGGTGAGAGCAACCAACCAATGGAACAACTTGCCTTCAGAAGTGGTGGGTGCTTCATCACTGGAGGCTTTCAAAAGGAGACTGGACAACCATTTATCAGTACAGAATCTCCGGCTTGAGCTGGGGCTTGGACTACAAGAACTTCAAGATCCAGCTCTATTATTTTATGTTCTACATTTTTGCAACAACCTTCTCATTGCCCATAGTGTGCTTGGACTATTGCAATGAAAGAATCTTCCTTCTAAGAAGAGGCATGTTCCACCTCCGTTGGGTCTGCACAGCATGTTTCAGAAAAGGATCCTGATAAAAAGGTGGCATCCTTCTGCAGGTGACCTGATAATTTCTGAGCTAGAGGAGAACTGGCAAATGCTACTCTACATCACCCCCCCCCCCCACACACACAAGCATGCACTTTTAAAGTATGGGAGAGATGCTGAAGGACAAACAGGTCCTCCTGTATATTATGTGCAAATGCTCCTGACAGCTTCCTAATGACTTTGAGCAGGAGCCTGTGATCCACTCTAAGCTGAGATTTGTGCCTCCCCCTGACCTACTTGGATATGGATTTGAAAAGCAGGTCTGCAAACAGGCCATCGACAAGAGCAGCTCTGCCATTTGATAATTCTGACCACTGGAAAATATATCCAATCCAACTTCTGTGTTTGTGTTTGTTTGAGAGTGAGTGAGTGCGAGAGGGATCCAACTTCTCTGTGTGCGGTGTGTCTGTTTGAGAGAGCGGGGAGGGAGGGAGAGAGGGAGGAAGGAGGGGGAGGGAGAAGAAAAAAAATGAAGGAAACTTATTTTGCAAAGGAGAAAAACAAATGCTGTCGCTTTAAATTGGAACTGAGCATGCCTGGCTGTAGAATTCTGGGAGTTGAAGTCCACAAGTCTAAAAATTTTTGAAACCCCTGTGTCAGTGCCTCACCAGCCATAAACCTCACCACACGTCACTGCTGACTAGGTGCTTCTGAGAAGCAAAATCCTGCAATTGGCCAGTGGCCTTCATAAGAGGCCAGCAAGGCTTCAGGTCTTAGATGGAATGGGAAGAATAAGGGATAGGTGGATAGATGCACGAGGCGCCAAGGACAGATATGTTTGCTGGATGAACAAGTTCAGCCGCCAGCTGCAAAAGGCATTAGCTCTGTCTCTGGAAATTTGCCAGACCAAGCTGGCAACAGCTTAATTTGCCATCTCTCAGGCATAGGTTCTTGGCACCGGATGTGCAAATGCTCCCAAGGGGAGGGAGGGGCCAGGGATTTTCTGGGATTACTCAGCCCGGAAAATCCCTCTGTCCCAGGACATCCCTTCCCTTGGGCATCATGAGATACACTGCACAAATGGCTTTCCTCTATATGGGAACAGGGTGGGGAAGACAGCCGGCAAACTGAACTGAGATGGTGCAGTGGTTAGAGTGCAGTACTGCAGGCCACTTTAGCTGACTGTTATCTGCAGTTTAGTGGTTCTAATCTCACCGGCTCAAGGTTGACTCAGCCTTCCATCCTTCCAAGGTGGGTGAAATGAGGACCCAGACTGTGGGGGCGATATGCTGACTCTGTAAACCGCTTAGAGAGGGCTGAAAACCCTATGAAGCGGTATATAAGTTTAACTGCTATTGCTAAACTGCTTTCATTTAGAAAGGAGAAGGCACTCCTTCCTTGCACCCAGGAAGGACCAAATGCATCCGTCCCAACTCTTGGGAACACCACCAGAGTCAGTATTGAATTTATGAGTCAACCTTTGATCTGGGCAGCAATGGACTGCGGTGCTTCTCAGACCTAAGGCCCAAGTTGAACTTTGAGTAGCACACTGGAAACGATATTGCGAATTACAAACCAGATCACGGCAAAAGGTGAGTTTCATTAAGTTCGTGGCAAGTTGAAGGTACTCTAATAAAAGGCATAGGCATTGCTTCTGGAGTTCACAATTATTTCTGAGAGCTTGTGCAACGCCTTGCTGGGATATTAGAAGACCTCTTTTGTTCCTAAACGTTACAGAGCGATTTCCCCTTCATTAGGCATTTAAATTACAAAAAGGACACCATCTGTAAACTGCGGTGCTGAACCAATAGTAGAGAATACTTGTACCTCATGGTTGAACTCTGTGTCCTGGGTGCTATCTGAGCTTGGTTGTTTTTCTTGCAGATATTTTATTACCCAACTAGGTAACATAATCAGTGGTAGAAGGAAGTGTTGATATAATAGTGGCTGATTATCAACTCAGACAAACAAGCTAAGAGTAAACAACAGCCTAATCAAGCAACCAGCAAGGACACTCCCACCAATGCTGACAGGGGAAGCCACTATTATATAAATAGAGAATAAACCCCACTCCCTTCTAGCACTGAAGATGTTATCCAGTTGGGTAATGAAATGCCTGAAAGAAAATAAATATCCCAGAGAATACCAAGGATGCTGCTACCATGCTGATTTCTTTTCATCTTTCCCCAACTAGCTAACGCTTGGATCAGGGCACACATATGCCTTATGTCTCCAAACTCAGAACTTTTCTTAATGAAGAAGATTTCTTCATTTCTCAAAAGGTTTATTAACATAATCAACACTTGCAAAATAAAATGTAAGCTTCTTATCTATTCTATGGGCCAGTGACATGCAGTAAGAGGAGGCAGGGAAGGCAGAACCTCACCACTGTCATCATGAAATGAAAAAAAAATGTAAAAGGAAAAAGGCAAGAGCTGAGGTCAGGCTGAGCTAGTTGCTGCCAGAGTCACCGTGGATGGCTCTGCTTAGTGCTTAACTGTTTAAAAAAGCCTCCAAAAAGTGCCCTCTACAGGAGAAGGCAGGAGAACGACGTGCCTCATCTAGTCTGACTTTAGGCGTTTTATGATCACTCGAGCAGAGTTAAGCAAGGCTGTGTGTGTGTGTGTGTGTGTGTGTGTGTGTGTGTGTGTTTGAGAGGGGGGGCAGGAGAGAGAGAGGGAGGAAGGAGGGGAAGGGAGAAGAAAAAGAAAAAAAGAAGGAAACTTATTTCGCAAAGGAGAAAAACAAATGCTGTTGCTTTAAATCAGAACTGAGCATGCCTGGCTGTGGAATTCTGGGAGTTGAAGTCCACAAGTCTAAAAAAAATTGTGTCAGTGCCTCACCAGCCATAAAACTCACCACACGTTACAGCTATGGGCACTGGGCTTTCTTAATTTTGTGCAATTATCTCCATGTGCCTTTAAAAATGGTTGTATTTTTCTTCCAAAAGCATACCAAAAGGTTCAGAAAAAAAAAATCTGGAAACCTCAAAGCTATTGTTCTCTCTTATACAAAAAGGTGGATGAGGTCTAAGGCTGTGTGTTTATTCAGAGATGTCAACATCTGGGTAATACAAAATCTCTGTACATGTTATCCGTAATTAATTTACCAGGCATTTTGGGCTATGCTGCTATCTGAGTTTATCTAATTTACACTTCCTGAATCAAAGCCTAATTGCACCATGCTTCTGTGATGTGAATCTCCAATTTAGAAAACAACAACAAAACCAGAAAATGCAGAAATTGAGGAAAAAGTCACTCTCCAAAGGTATAAATGAATCAACCTAATGACAAGAACAGATCTTATCTAAAGAAATTATTTGCAAAAAATATTTCAGACACATATATGCATATTAGGAATGTACAGAGAAATGTTGATGTGTTTCTTTTTTTAAAAAAATGCCCCAAATAGTAGCAAAAGTCTCAAAAAGAGGAATACGTTTAGGCTTGGAAAAATAAGAACAGGAATGAAACTAAAACGGACACATTTATTCATTTGTAATGTGGTTATATGTGAGGTTATAAATCCTGGTTGGAAATTCTAAGAACTGAAGTCAACATATTTGCAAAGCTCTAGATAGGGGGTAGACTGTTTTAATGGACTTTATTAATAGGTTATATTGAGCCAGAGGTGTCAAACTCAAAGCCCGGGGGCTGGATCTGGCCCGTGTGGTACTTAGATCTGACCCCGTGGGGCTGCCCTGGAAACAGCGAAGGACCAGCCCGTGGTGTTTCTGCCAGCAAAAACGGGCTCCCGGGCTCCGTTTTTGGCTTCCACAGCCTCCTGCAACCCTCTGCCAGTGAAAACGGAGCTCGCATGAGGCCCTCCCAAGCTCCGTTTTCACTGGCAGAGGATTGCAGGAGCTGTGGCAACTGAAAACGGAGCTTGGTATCCCATTTTCATTGGCAGAGTGTTTGGGCCACCACAGGCACCCCTGACCGGAGTGATGTCAAGCTGTCTACACACACAAGCCCCCCCCTCAAGGTCAAACAGAACCCTGATGCGGCCCTCAATGAAATTTGACACCCCCTGCTCTAGTTTGTTGTACCAGTCACAATGGGCTGGGTCCCTACAATATGTTAAATCATAATCCACACCAATAACCGATTGGTTCACACAAAACAATAAGCAAAAGCAAGTCATATCACATTATGGCTTAGCGTGATGCATATACTGAACTTAAGACTGTAGACACCTAAGCTCAAATCTCCCTTTTGCCTGAAATTCTCTCAGGCCAATTGTTCAGTTCAGCTTAGTAGTTCAAAAGCATGCAAATGCAAGTAGATAAATAGGTACCACTTCGGTACAGCGTTCTGTGTGCCTCAGCATATAGTGATGCCGGCCACACGAGCATGAAAGTGTCTTCAGACAACACTGGCTCCCTCTGCTAAGAAACAGAGATGGCCATCACCCTCTATAGAGTCAGACACAACTGGACAGGGGAAATCTTGACCTTTTAAAACTGTTGCACAGATTTGTTGGGAAAATAAAAAAAGGAAGATAGGGGCCTGTTCTGACCCCCTCCTCCGTCCAGTAACGAGTGCCGAGACAAGCTTAGCTGGAATGCCACAACACTTTATTAGCAGGAAACATAAATCTTGGTGGCTGAAAGCCCAAACACAAACGAACAGATAAAGAACCTTGGCAGCAACCCAGACTTCGACAGATACAGATAACAGCTTCTCCAGCGTTGATAATTAAGTTGAATCCTGCAACCAGACTCCTCCCAAAGTCCCTCCTTATATACTATCTTGACAGGAGCCTAATTACAACCACCTGGGTCCAATTATCTTCTGTATCTGCGTAGTTGTTCTCTATGTCGATCTGCCAGCTGTTGCCAGGCATCCAGGACCAACTCCCTTCTCTCCTCCCCACTGCTTCAAGGCCTGACGTCAGGAGCACACTCCCTTTGGCTTTCACCACTGCTCCATGCCTCAGGGGCCTCCTGGTGGCCAACCAGCCTCTCTGGTCCCTGTTCGGAGTCGGAACCCTGTCCAGGGTCCTCCACATCTTCCAGAGTCGACTCATAGGGCCCCCCGCTGTCGGAGTCTGTTTGCAGCTCCAACGGCTCCTGCTGGGCCACAACAGGGGCCCATCACTCATACTGCATTGCCCTAAGCTGCCTTGAAGTAAGAATGCATGAGAAATCAAACACCTGTGTAAGTGAATAGATACTTTCACTCACCATCCTTTGGGTTGCTGCTGGGACCACTGGCTACTATTTACCAGATCACCCCTTCCTTTAACTGCAATTATATGCAGAGTTGGCAACAAAGTCAAAAATGTGAAGCTGGTTTTTGACGTCGGTTACAGAAGTCCTTCTTGCCAAATACCCATTCTAAGGTGCACAAAGCCTTCCCAGTTGGGAGTCCCCAGGTGCAGCAAACCGGCTTCATCTCATTCTGTTTCGTTTGCCGGGGGAATTAGATGGGAATGTGGAATCTCTTTAGATAATCTCATTGAAAGAATAAGCCAGCAGCAAAGCAGATGTTGGTTTTGCTCCACTAGGCTCAAAAACAAAAAAAAGGCAACATTTCAGCTTAAGTGCTATTGCAACCAAAAGAAGTGATAAAAATTAGGTTTACACTCTTACGGGTAGACCTCAACGTACAACCACAATTGGGACCAGAATTTTCATTGTTAAGGCAGTAAATGAGTCACGCCTGATTTTTACAACCACTTTTTCCCAAAGGTTGTTAAGTGAATCATGCAGTCATTAAACAAAACCAGCTTCTCCCATTGACTTTGCTTGTCGGAAGCCAGCTGGAAAGATTGCAAATAGGGATTGCCCGGCCCTTCGGACACTGTGACTCTTGTCAATACAAGCCAGGTGCCAAGTGCCCAAATTTTGATCATGGGACCGTAGGGATGCTACGATTGTAAGCCCCCTTTTTTTTTCAGTACCATTGCAACTTCGAACAGTTGCTAAATGAATGCTTGTAAGTTGAGGACTATCTGTACCATAGTGGCTGTGGATGGGCAGCAGGCAGAATGCTTGCTTAATGAGTTAGAAGAAGTCTTTTCCTCTGTGAGATATTTGCTGTCTCCTCAATACAAATGCCTGCAGTCTCTTCAGATTCGTCGCCAACATCTGGATTCAGAGGCTGACATGCTTCATGGAATTCTTCTAACGCAGGATATCACTCCCCAAAGTTTGTTTCTACGGCCAACTTCCTTGGAATCAGCAAAGGCAACCCCACACCATTTTGGACTCATTTGGTTTTGCAGTGGGAAACCGCACTCCAAAAGGGAGTAAGTAAGCCAAGACTGAATTTGGATTTAATTTCAGCTACATTCAAATTTAATTCAACTTGAACACAATTGATGTATGTAATTATTTCCTCTTTCTGACCAGCCAAAGATTACAATTTGGTAATTGCTTCTGGAACCTCTGGGAACATAGCAGAGGGCTTTCAGCAGCCACTTGTGACTCAAAGCCTTCAGGCAGTGCCCTTCTGATCTCAGGAGTCTTCCGGGGAAGCCTGAATGGGTAAAGGACAGGAATTTCTTAGGGCTTTGGGGATAATCTTGGTTGAAATTTTCATCTCTCTCCCTCCCTTCCTCCCTCCCTTCTTTCTTTTCTTTCTTTTCCTCTCTCCATCCCTCTTTCCTCCCTCTTTCCTCCATCCCTCCATCCTCCCTCCCTCTCTCTCTCTCTCTCTCTTTCTTTCTTTCTTTCTTTCTTTCTTTCTTTCTTTCTTCTGAAACAATCATTCTAGTAAAAGAATATTTTAGAAGACTCTGGAACTTTCTGCTCCTCCTATTGGCAATGCTGATCCAGCTGTTCTGGG
Organism: Thamnophis sirtalis; assembly: GCF_051295495.1. Classification (NCBI taxonomy): domain Eukaryota; kingdom Metazoa; phylum Chordata; class Lepidosauria; order Squamata; family Natricidae; genus Thamnophis; species Thamnophis sirtalis. Next base: position 86,986,866 of record NW_028261382.1, read on the forward strand.
GTGGTCTGACAGGTTCCCAGAAGTTAATCTTCTGAATCAAAAGCAGCTCATGTTCTGGACATATCCATCTCAAATTGCTTCCAGTTCAGAAAACTAACTTCTGGAGAATTGCCAGACCACCCTAAGAGCAACCAGATCAGCATGGTTCTGGAGAAGACTGGAATGTTCCAGAAACCACTGTTATGACCTCTGGCCACAAATCCTTACTATGGGCAAGTAAAGTGAAATGCCCCATGAAATGAGTTGAAATCAATAAATCTCTTCTATTCTATTCTCGTTCTATTATTTCTCTTTTCGAGAATGCTCTTAGCTATAAAACTGAACTGGGTGGAATGCTCCCCCCAAAAAATGACTGAAGTGGCTCAGAAACAAATATATGTTCAAGCAAAGATGTTGCTTGATTTCCCTAACTCCCTAATGTTGTAGCCTCACACTACAACGAACAAGGACATACATTCAATTTTGCAGCTACTAATATTGTTGGTCGAGCAAGCACAAAAACAACCAGGGAAGTGACCGAAGCCTGGGAAAATGGGCCACTTGTCAGTCAACAGAATTTACCACCAGCTTATCAAGTATTTAGAAGGTGAAGGCCGGGCAGCACCAACAAATGACAGCCAATGACATAATAGACAGCTGTCAACAACCCAATTAACATCTTAAAAAGTTGCATACAACAGGCACGATATACCATAAATACCACACAAAGAACAGCACACATTCTGCTAGAGAGAAGCTCCCTGAAGATGGGCTCCAGCATAAGTCTGAAAGCTCGGAAGACTAAACCGCTGGTCGCGGTGACCGACCCAGATTGGATCCTGCAACATTATCCTGGGACATGTACATTTGCCTTCATTCCTGATTTGTCTAGTCTCAGGCCTAGAAATCAATTTCAACTGCCAATCACGTAGCCCCCTCCCTTTTCCTTTCTCCTTTTGGCCCAAAACCTAGCATTTCCTGAGATGCTACTGCCAAAATTTAACAGCAAGATGTTAAGTAGCCGGTGTAATTTCTGCCTTTTTAAGAAGAAGTCACAAGGAAATAGATCAAACATTTCCCCTGTGGCTCTCATTAGCCAAAACGAATAGTGAAGGTTAAAAAAAAAATTTAGTCCTGCATCAGCAACCCAAAAGTTGCCCAATCTCAAATAATCTATGGCAGACTTAGCAAATCCACTTACCAAGGAAAGCTCCATTACGGAAGGATGTTGCTTTCAATCAGAAAAGCTTATCCTTGCAAGGAGCAGATACACTTTTATACAAGCATACGCGCAGCTTATGGGCCGCCCTGAATAGCAGCGTTCCTTCTGTTACTTATTACAGCTCATTTCTTTAAGCCTCGCAAATCCAAGTGGCCTTAAGGGAATATTTGCCAGTCCAAATTTTAACAACGCACCAGATGAGCCTTCCTCCACCCCTCCCTCCTGTCAATGCAAAGGAAAGTATCACGCTTGGCACAATCTGAGACCAGCTTAAAGTGCTCTTAGGACAGAAAGGAGGGTGATTTCCTTGACAAACAGAAAATGCGCTTACTCCTATTTGATGGAGGCCAAATTTGGAATTTTTTGGCTGCATTAATCAGATGCGGGCTGCTACGTGAACTCAGTCCAGGAAGGGAAATGCATCTTAATTGGTTAGTGCAGATAATTTGGGAGCACACAGAGACCAAGATTCCTTAACTAAATGGAACCCAAAACAAGAAATCTCAGTGCGGGCCAGCTCTTAAAGAGACAACAACGTCACATTGATGCTTTTTTCCCCACTTAGCAAGTAAATAACAAGGCTCTCTTGACAGTTAGTCCTCAACTTACAACCGGTAACTTAAGAACCATTCAAAGTTATGATGGATCTCTCCAAAACTACTTACAACCCAGTTTTAACCTTCCAATAGCCTCCAGCGCTTTCAGTGGGGTGTGTGCCGGGAGGAGAGGAGAGAATCCATATAGACCAAATTTTTAATGAAGAGCCCCCACCCCACCCCTACCCCACCCCCTGTCAATGGTGTCCCGCTTTACCAATGTTAAAATCTGGTCACCTTAATCTAAAATGAAGCATAGTCAGATGGGTGTAGGAGAGCATAAAGGCTAATATGTGGAAGACTGCATCAAATTTGAGAGCAATCTAGTGTGACAAATTAGATGCTTACAAAGTCTAGTTGATGGCACAGGTCATCATTTGACAAATTTTAAGCATGCTGAGCAGAACCTGGCAACATGGTTAGTATCTGCAATCAGCAGGGAAGTGTGCAATTGCTCTATGGGGCCTGGATAGTTACACAAGTAATGGTGAGGTAAGGTTAGTACACATCAGTGGTGGGATTCAGCAGGTTCGCAGCTACTCGGGAGAACCGGTTCTTAACTTTCTAAGCAGTTCGGAGAATCGGTTGTTGGAAGAAATCTCATTTTGTGCCCCCCCCCCCACTTTACAGAGCTAATCCTGTAAAGAAGGCGGGAAGGAAACATTCTGGTGTTGTTTCTAGCCTAATTTTTATTATGCTGCTTACAGAAACTGCCTCTCCAGTTAACCGTTGTTACATTGTAACAGCTAAGGTGAAGCGCCCATCGACCTGAGTGATGTTGAGTTGGCCACGCCCACCCAGTCACATGACTACTGATCCCTGCCTACCCAGCTGGTCATCATGGCAGAGAACCGGTTGTTAAATTATTTGAATCCCACCACTGGTACACATATTGCTGTCTCTGTGATAGAGACACTCGAGAAGCACATACTCTGTGGTTTCTGTGTGTCCAGTGTCACTGTGACTTTGAGTAAGGAATCATGCTGCAATGGCCTTGGAGGACAGCTGTGGGCATGGCATCTAAAGGCCCTCTGGAATTTAGGGACTTTGTGTTAGGAATATAATCTAACGGTTGGGTTGGCAATATATAAATCATGTAACAATGTTATACCTGTTTCTTTAAATCATACTGTAAAATGTGATTGGTTGCTGTTTTCCTCAATTGGCCATAAGAGGGAGCCAGAATGACTGTTAGTTCTCTGTTTGTTAAATGCTGGGCTGATCTGAGTGTTTTGGAAGCTGGCTGTTAGAAAGTAGCGTGAGCTATTGTAAGTTTTGCAACTGTTAACAAACTTTGTGTACCGAACTGATTATATGATACTGGACTATGTTATATGGATTATCCCTTAACTGAAAGACATTGATGAGTGTCTTATCCGTATATGACTTGGACTGTTTCATGGACTCTGATACCTCTATTTCCACGAAAGTAAAAGCCTACTTAAACTGCAGTGTCCCTGTATGCTGGTTTGTGTGTTCTCCAACATAACTCTCACAACGCTTCTCTAAACACACTCAATCTCCCAACGGGTAGCTTACCTAACACTTTGAGTTAAGAATGCTACAGGAGAGGCAGCGCACTAGTTCAATTCATTGGCAATAAAGATGGGGGTTCTGCTTAGATCTGATTGGTACACAATATTGACGCCGCCCACTTCTTCATCCCAATGCTTTATGCTGCATGGAGCTGAAATCTTTTCCTACAATCTGCTCACAAGGATGACTTTAGAACCAGCAGACATCCAGACTGTGCAGAGAGAATCAGTTCACATCGTTCAGCAAGCTAGCTTCTCCCCTCCCCAAAATCCTAAACTGCATTGCAAGGCTAGTTTCAGATAACAAGCCTGAGTTGTTCAGGCATCAATCCATTTTCTGGTTTCCCCTGGTGCGCTATGCCATAGAGAAACTAGATAGTACAGATTTAGAATAGAATAGAATACTTTATTGGCCAAGTGTGACTGGACACACAAGGAATTTGTCTTTGGTGCATATGTTCTCAGTGTACATAAGGAGGATAAAATAAATTCATCAAGAATAAAAAGATACAACACTTAGTGATAGTCAAGGTTACTAATAAGCTATTTAAGACCTAAGCCACACCAAACCAACAGTCAACTAACTTAAATGTATAGCAGCCCCTGAGTCTTTAACTGATGTGTTGTGAAAAACATACATATAGATAGACAAACACAAAGTCTGTTTATAAAGATCAAAGCTTATGCTTATCTCCTAAGAATCCAAAGATCTTGTAGCTTAGGAAGGGGAAAGGCTAAATTCCATAACCCTCACCTGTTTGAAATTTTACTCCCAGATGCTTTTTAAGCATGATCGCTAAACCACATTGCTTTTGGAATCTGCGTATCTCCACTCAAAAGTAAGCTGCCATACAACACATCATAGCACTTCCTCCCAGGTGAATACGTTCTTTACGGAAAGGATGCTGGAGGAAATTGGTGGGATTTACTTTAGGATTATGCTCTGTATCCGCAATTTCCAGATATCCGAAGAAAATTTCATGTTTCTTCTTCTCTTTCCTAGCTAACCTAACATAATTGGCCATGTATGTTATACGGTTCCACCACAAAACCGCGTTCGACTAAAGCGCGCTCGACGAAACCGCGTAGCTGACGTCAACAACAGGGCGACAACAGTGCGGAGACAGAAGCACGCTGTAAACGCTAAACCTAAAATTAACCCCTAAACCTAAACCTAACCCCCCTAAACCTAATCCTAAACCTAACCCTAAACCTAACCCTTAACCTAACCCTAACCCTAACCCTAAACCTAACTCTTAACCTAACCCTAAACCTAATCCCAACCCTTAACCTAACCCTAACCCTAACCCTAACCCTAACTCTTAACCTAACCCTAAACCTAACCCTAACACTTAACCTAACCCTAAACCTAACCCTAAAGCTAACCCTAAACCTAACCCTTACCTTAAGTTGAATCGGCTTGCTTTCAAAGTGCTATTTAAAGCGCCCTTCTTTCTCCGCGCTCGCTGTTGTCGCCCTGTTGATGACGTCAGCGACGCGGTTTAATCGGGCGCGGCTTAGTCGAGCGCGGTTTTGTCATGCCACGATGTTATACTGCCCTTGACTATTAAAATGCTGCCTGCTAACATGACGGTAACTGCCATCTCTGCAATTGCTTTGATTCCCCCAGAAGCAGACAGACCTGGAGATCATAGAAGGAAGAGCAGAGCAGACGCACATTTTTACATGCAGGGCCTGGCTTATTTCTTGTTATGCCTCTAAGGGCTTTTGCCAAATGAATCCTTGGTCTTCAGTGAATGTTCTGGAAACTGCATCAGTGAGCTTCATTAAACTGATGCTGTAATTGCTTACATAATGGTTGCTCCCGAGTTTGAAGGTCTGTTGGAGAAATAAGGCACTCAGAAGACTCATAGATTAGGGATTCACTAGGCTGAGGATTTAAGCGATGACATGTTGGCTCAAAGCCAAAACCCATCCAGTCTGGCATTCCATTCCTATTGTGGGCAACCAAATACTGATAGGAATCTGGAGCAGGACATGATTGCAACTGGACCAATCCACTGAATCAGAACTTCATACACTAATATGACTAATAGCCAGTGGAAGCCTTATCCTTCCTAAGTTCTTAACAGTTTCCAGGTATCAATTTTATCTGATAGCACTGCTGTGTGAATGAATTCTTTTTTCATCTTCCACCTGCAAGGATTATGCTATCACTGCACAACAGCTTCTTCTTTAGGGCAGAATCAAGCAATTTGCGGGTGCATCCAAGCCCAAAATGGGGGGGACATGACACCATGAAGAGCAGAGGTGGCGCAGTGGTTAAATGCAGCACTGCAGGCTACTTCAGCTGACTGCAGTTTAGCAGTTCGGCTGTTCAAATATTTTCAATTAAAAAAAACAACGAGGTCATCAATCTGCCAATCAAAATATCTTCAACTCAACCAAAACACACTCAACAGAATAACAAAATTAGTATCTCCTTAAGAGCCGAGGTGGCGCAGTGGTTAGAGTGCAGTACTGCAGGCCACTTCAGCTGACTGTTAGCTGCAGTTCAGCAGTTCTAATCTCACTGGCTCAAGGTTGACTCAGCCTTCCATCCTTCCAAGGTGGGTAAAATGAGGACCCGGATTGTTGGGGGCAATATGCTGACTCTGTAAACCGCTTAGAGAGGGCTGAAAGCCCTATGAAGCAGTATATAAGTCTAACTGCTATTGCTACCATGAGGTCATAGAGATGGATGCGGCTGTAATTATTAGGAGTGGGTTTTTTTAAATGTTTTTATGTACGTTTGTTAAATCTTTCCAAAACTGCACCCACTCCGTTATGCTCTGACCCAGATAACTTGCATCTCTGTTTTTCAGCAGAATTTCAATCAAATTTCAGAGCACCATGTTAGAAGGTTTAGAAGGTTCTGGGGAACCACTAAAGGAGAAGAAAAGTGGATTGCCCATCTCTGTTCCAGCACTTCCCTTTGTAGAAAGTGGAAAGGAAAGGGGGGAAATCAATCTTGTTTATATACTGGTAGTCTTCAACTTACAACCATTTATTTAGTGATTGTTCAAAGTTACAATGGCATTGAAAAAAGTAATTTATGAGCATTTTTCACACTTATAACCATTACAGCATTCCCATAGCCATGTAATCAGAATTCCAACACTTGGCGATTGATATGTACTTATAACAGTTGCAGAATCCCAAGGTCATGTGATCATCACTTATGATCTTCTGACAAGCAAAGTCAACGGGGGAAACCAAATTCATTTAACAACCATGTTACTAATTTGACAACTCCAATGATTCACTTAACAACTGTGGCAAGTTGTTCCACTGATTAATTGTTCTAACTGTCAGGAATTTCCTCCTTAGTTCTAAGGTATCCCCTCTAGTCCTTTTCATAAGACTAGACATATCCAGTTCCAAATTAAGTTTCTCCTTAATTCTAGGTGACTTCTCTCCTGGATTAATTTCCACCTATTGCTTCTTGTCCTGGCTTCTGGAACTTCTGGAGAATAGGTGGATTCCCTCTTCTTTATGGCAGCCCTTGTTTCTCTACCAGGGCTCAAAGAGAAAATATCTACTGCAAACCCCACATAGGCGTCAGGGAAGGCATCTGCCCAATAAACTCCCGAGGTGGCGCAGTGGTTAGAGTGCAGTACTGCAGGCCACTTCAGCTGACTGTTAGCTGCAGTTCGGCGGTTCAAATCTCACCGGCTCAAGGTTGACTCAGCCTTCCATCCTTCCGAGGTGGGTGAAATGAGGACCCAGACTGTGAGGGCGATATGCTGACTCTGTAAACCGCTTAGAGAGGGCTGAAAGCCCTATGAAGTGGTATATAAGTCTAACTGCTATTGCTATTGCTAAACTCTCAGCTCCACTCTGTCATCCTGACTCCACCGTGAAACAAAGGGATCAAAGGATCATAAAAAGAAACAAAAATACGAAGAATAAGAGAGATCCACTTTACAAAGTGAATTCCAAAGAAGAGAAGTTGCAGGCAGAACCACCTAACTTCCCTTCTTTGGAATTTGCATTCTAAAATGGATCTTTTGAAACTGTCGCTGTCTTGTAAGATCACTTGTGAAAAAGTAGATTTAAAAAAAAATTCTCTTCTCCCGTTTCACATTCTTTAGCACATCACAAATATCTAGTTTTCTTTTAAATGATCATTTTCCTCAGCCTCACATTCAGGAGGCAACGCATTATGTTGACATAACTATTTCAAAACATATCCACCAGGACTAGGGGAAAATTGGCTGCGACGGAGGTATTAATTGCAGCTAGGAAAGAATGTCTCAGACTGCAAAAATAGTATGGATTGCAAGAGGCTGATTCCCAAAGAGGGGAAAAAAAGAAACAATAAACAGATGAACTTGCCAGGAGAGTCAGATAGATTCCGAGGCAGGTGAAATGGAAAGTAGAGACAGTGACATAAAGCATCACCAAGGAAATGGGGAAATTATGCTGAATGTGAGTGAAAAATTTCTTGACAGCAAAGTGCATTAGACTGTGGAATTGTCTCCCAAGGTGAGATAGGGCTTTAACAATGGAAGCCCCAGAGCAGGATTGCTAACACAAAGACACAGCAGAAGACAAATCGTATAACACCAGCCATCGTCCATCTCATGGGACAAAGCTGGACCATCCAGACCTCTTTCATCATTGTCTTGATGATGAAACAGCAATTGGAAGATGTGTCAAGAAGATGTCCAATCGGCAACACCAGGCCCAGCAAGCTCATATGTCTCGATACAGCTCTCCGTTTGGAGCCTGTGGCTTTCATTTGCTGGGTCACAGCTCACTGATTTGCCTGGGATAATGACTATGTAAAAAGGAAAATCCGGCCACTCAGGCTGCAACAAAGGGAAAGCATCTCCGTGCTTACCTTAGAAGCCCTGCCAGCTTTGGAAAGGAGAAGTTGAATGCCCCACCAGAAGTGTCGTCCAGTTGGCATGGACTGGTGCTCGGTGCTCGGGCCAATAAACGCGGTCCCACTGTGTGATCTGTCTCCCCACCTGCCCCGCACGGGCCCCAGCTGGGACAAATAATTGAAAATACTGCTTCAATGAGGCAGATGTTACCCAACAGTGGTGCAGCTTGATCAGGAGTAAATTAAATGTCTGGCTTTTCATTTAGAGGCAGAGGAGGCGATCAGTCCAAAGAGCAGAATGTTGACTTTGTGGCATACTTAAGAAGCCACCTCGATGCCCGAGACTGGAATCTTCCAAGGCCCTGTGCCTATAGCACAGCACTTAACCACCAAAGGGAAACAAAGAGACAACTAACCAGGCCTTGGTGCCTGAATCTAATTAGTACCACCCCCCCACCCCAAAAAGGGTCATATGGATTTTATTAGTGGCTTTTGTGCCATGCGAGAAGAGAGAAGGATGCACTGCAGCTAGAAATTGGAGAAGGTCCCCCTCCTCCCTCCCCAACACATCACAAAATCTGTAGGAGGTGCGTCTCCAGCCAAGGAGCGTGGTTACCTTGTTAAGAACCACAGGAGAGCAAAGGCAAGAAGCATCTGGAATCAGAGCCAACAGTCAGAAGCAAGCAATTTGACACAGCACATGGATGCCCGAGGCCATCTTCTCACTTGGAGAACATGACATCCGCCAAGCAGCTGGGTGGGTGGGTGGGGGGAATGGAGAACAGGCCCGCAGCAATGATATCTGCAGGCTTAGATGAAAACTGATACATTTGTTTTATATGCATAGCTCCCTCGCTAGGGTAGTGCGGGAGCCAAAAGCCAACGTGCCTGTTTGAAGTAGTTTAAAAAGTTGAATGCCTCTACCCATCTGTCTTGCAGGCACATCGTTTACGTTTTAGATACTCTAGGGCTTTTTTTTTTTTGTTGTTTAAAAAAATTGTAGCTACAGAGTAGTACTTTTCTGTGACATGTACATCCCAGCATACATTTATAACCTTGTGAAAACAACAGATATTTCCAATGCACTTCCCAATTAGAAGAATCCAAATTAAATACCATCATTTGTATTCTATTGTAATTGGGCACAGATGTCTTATCAGATTATTTGGGACACTAAACAGGACGGTGTGGATAATTGTTTTACTAGCCATATGCCTGCCTGACATGCCAAGGTATTTTTGGGTCAAATTAGCACCAAGCATGATATGTACAACATACAAATCCAATTCCTACTGAAACGTGGAGATCCTGTATGCAGCTTGGCGCAGAACAAGCCAAGTGACGGCGGTGTTGGGTGCCGGGAACTGTAGTTCATCAAAATTTGGAAGGATAGATTCTGTATCATTGTACAAGCAGTCCTCACCTTACTGGCGATTCAAAATTACAACGGACCCCAAAATAGCTACTTATAACCTGGATTTAAAGTTCCAACCCTCTGTGATAACATAACCACATTTTGGGTGCTTGGCAACTAGGCTGCATTCATAGCCTTTTGCGATGCCAACTGATTTCCAGCAAAAAAAAATTCCCGCAGAGAACAAATGGTTCACTTAATGACCACAAGTTCACTGAATGACCATAGCATTTGCTTTATGACCACCACACTTGCTTGACAACTGCTGCGGAAAGGTTGTCATATTGTGAGCAGACGTAGAGTGACCCACTTACCCACTGTCACGACTTACAATTGAAATTATAGGCTCCATTTCAGTAGTACCCTGTTTCCCCAAAAATAAGACCTCCCTGGATAATAAGCCCTCCCCAAAAATATTGCAACACAGTAGCAGCCATGAGGTGACCACGCTCACCACCTCCTGCAGCCCAAAAATAATAAGAACTCCCCAAAAATAAGGCCAAGTGCTTATTTTGAGGGTCAAAAGAAAATAAGACCCTGTTTTATTTTCGGGGAAACACGGTGAATTGAGAACTACCTTCGCTATTCAATATATTACACATAATCTGGATTCCCAGGAAGATATCTAGAAAAAGAGACTTGGAAACATGGAAAGTCCTACTACAATGCAGAACAATGCAGAAATCTACTGCAATCCCCCTTTTAATGTGTCTGGAGTTCCTGCTGTCAATGATAACCATATTTTGCGTGACCCGTCAAAAGCGTGTTCCACAAAAGCACGGTCGATGAAATCGCGTATGTGACGTCATCACAACGCGACGAAAAAGATCGAAAAATTGAAATAAAATTAAATTACAGCAAGCCGATTCACATAAAGGTAAGGGTTAGGTTAAGGGGTTAGGGTTAGGGTTAGGGTTAGGTTAAGGGTTAGGGTTAGGGTTAGAGCGTTAGCGTTACGTTTAGCGTTAGGTTAAGGGTTAGCGTTAGGTTTTAGTTTTCGTTACGTTAAGGGTTAGGTTAGGGTTAGGTTTAGGGTTAGGTTAAGGGTTAGGTTTAGGGTTAGGTTTAGGGTTAGGTTTGGGGGGTTAGGGGAAGGTTTTAGCTTTATTTTTACATTTTTCGATCTTTTTCGATCTTTTTTTGTCGCACTGTGATGATGTCACATACGCGCTTTCGTCGACCGCGATTTTGTCGTCCGCGGTTTTGTGGTAGAACCATATTTTGAACCACTATTTCAGTTCGCTTTAGGATTTAAAAAGCGAATAGCCCAGTTGCTCCAAATAGAAGTCCCCAGTTTCTGAAGAATATTGTATTTTTAGAGTTGATAGGAGACTATTCAAGAAGAGAAGGACTAGCAGCTATAAATAATCTTTTAGCAAAATAAAAAGACAAAAAGTTGGAAGTCAGGATACACAATTAAATCTCTCCTGGATCTTTTTGATGTACCAGATCTTTATCCATGCAGGTTTTCCATTAATATGAGGTTTCAGACTAGAATCATCTGGATGCCAGTCACCAAGTTTGTTTATTCTCCTTTTTAATGGTACCATTAAGTAGATTGTTTCATCCTCCTGCAATCTCTCCCAAGCTGCTGTCCTCCAGATGGAAGAAAGCCCAAATACCAGGAGTGATACTAACACTTGCTGAAGAGCTGGCATTTGTGATCCTACCATTTCTTGGGCACAATAGATTTGGAAAGGCAGAACTGGAAGAAAAACGTAAACAAAACCTAGAAGAAGAAAATATATAAATCTATCCCATGGAAATCAACACGACTCAAAAATGTTTATTCCAGGAAAAGGCCCAAACACAGCAAGGTAGCATATCCCAAAATAAGGTGGCCTAGATATATTCAGAGAAATGAACTAAGCCGGTTGTTCCAGACCAAATTTACTGCTAATTGCCAGGACTGACCTGAAATTTTTGACTTAAAAAAAAAAAATATGCAAGACAGAGAAAAATATCCTCTTTCAGTTGTCTCTTTCAAAAACGAGGTTGTACTGTTATAGAGACTAACTTGATTTTGTATTTAATAACGGCAGCAAGACTGTTGGTGGCACAATACTACTATTCAAGAATGGACATTAAAATAGCAATAGCAATAGCAGTTAGACTTATATACCGCTTCAGAGGGCTTTCAGCCCTCTCTAAGCGGTTTACAGAGTCAGCATATTGCCCCCAAAAATCCGGGTCCTCATTTTACCCACCTCGGAAGGATGGAAGGCTGGGTCAACCTTGAGCCGGTGAGATTTGAACAGCCGAACTGCAGAACTGCAGTCAGCTGAAGTAGCCTGCAGTGCTGCATTTAACCACTGCGCCACCTCGGCTCTAGTCACAAAAGTCACAAACGTAGCAGAGGTGGCTAAAATATCAGCATATCTCAAGGACCACTCAAGTGAGAGATATAAACTGGAGTGGAGAAGATGGATTGACTATATTCAAAATAAATACAAGACTAAGAAATTCCAGGTAGTTTATGACTGAAGAAGCAAGGAATGATATAATCTGTTTAGAGTTAGCCTAACAAAAGAGGAGTTAAAGCTCAAATGAAAGATGGTACTAACTTTTTAAAAAAAGTTTATTTTAGAACATCTTTGTTAAAGATTTATACCCTGTATTTGTTCTGGGAAGTTGGGGGGGGAGGTTGGGGTGGGGTTGGGCTCGGGAGGGGAGGGGAGGGGAGAGGAGTTAAATATTTGTAAAAGTCTTTTTTTTTTCAAATATTTTCAATTAGAAAAAAACAACGAGGTCATCAATCTGCCAATCAAAATATCTTCAACTCAACCAAAACACACTCAACAGAATAACAAAATTAGTATCTCCTTAAGAGCCTTATGGCAGCCCTTGTTTCTCTACCAAGGCTCAAAGAGAAAATATCTACTGCAAACCCCACATAGGCGTCAGGGAAGGCATCCGCCCAATAAACTCCCGAGGTGGCGCAGTGGTTAGAGTGCAGTACTGCAGGCCACATCAGCTGACTGTTAGCTGCAGTTCGGCGGTTCAAATCTCACCGGCTCAAGGTTGACTCAGCCTTCCATCCTTCCGAGGTGGGTAAAATGAGGACCCAGACTGTGGGGGCAATATGCTGACTCTGTAAAACCGCTTAGAGAGGGCTGAAAGCCCTATGAAGCGGTATATAAGTCTAACTGCTATTGCTATTGCTATTATGTATTTATAAATGGATATATACCATACAAAGAGGCACACGTAGGCACATATTGAAGCACACCCACTTAGTAAAAGTTGATGGACTTTTAGGTGATACTTTTAAAAGTGTTTTAGGGACAGAGCAGCTCCTTTTAAAGCACTAGTAGTTTAAAAAAAAAAGTTCACAGGCTTCTGTGTTTGTTTGAAGAATGATTTTTCCAGCAGATACATCCTTTAAACAGAAGTTGTTTTTGTGCTGTAAGCAAAAAATAAAAAATCAGTAGGGACATCAAAAGTCAAATGAAGCTGCTGTGAAAGGTGCTTAAATCACCTCATAAAAACTGTCAAGTTTTTCTTTTCTTTTGCTAAGCAGGCTTTGCCATTGCTTCATCTTTATTGCTTCGTGGTTTTTTATCTGCAAAGCAGGTGTTCTGCTTCTGTCTGGAAAGACCGAATTTCTACCCCCACCGTAATATGAAGGGATTGGAAGAAGGAAGGGAAACCAAAGATGAGGCAAACCTTTAGACTTTCTTTGAAAATATCAAATGTCCACTTAACTTCCATGCCAATTTAAAAATGGCCTCTCGCTTCTGAGAATCTCCTGTGGCGATGCTACCTCAGAATCTTCACAGCAGCAGGAACATTGGTATAGTTATTTGAAAGCACAAAGTGCCCCAAAATAGCTTGTTCTCCAAAAATTTCTTTAGGTTGCTTACATAGAATCTTTCCTCTACGACAAAAGGATAACAATGACTTTATTACAAAGTATGTTCCCTCTATATGCATACTTTTCAATAAACCGTTTGGTGCCTTAGTTTTGGGTTAGCATGATGTGTGAATCCACCATACCAACTCAGCATTCCGAACAAATCTCTTTCTTTTTAAATTAAAAACAAAATCCATATTCCCCTTCCCCAATGATCTTCCACGGAAGAAAATCGGGAAGGATTGTATCACTCAAAGAGTTAATTACTATTCCTCTCTGCAATCTGGAAGGCAAGAAAAGAGGGATACAACTTCCAACTTGTGACCAAACCCTTGTAATGTTCTTCCCAGTGGTGAAATTCAATTTTTTTTTACTACCGGTTCTGTGGGCGTGGCTTGGTGGGCATAGCCGCGGAAGGATACTACAAAATCTCCATTCCCACCCCACTCTGGGATCAGCCAGAAGTGGTATTTGCCGGTTCTCCGAACTACTTAAAATTTCCGCTACCGGTTCTCTAGTCTAGAACCTGCTGAATTTCACCTCTAGTTCTTCCCCCAATTCACTCTCCCTACACAAAATCTTCCTTCCTCCTGACTCAAGGTCACACCTAGTTGGGGGTGACAAACTACAGATAGTCCTTGATTACCTGTTGTTAGTTGCAAAGTTGTGTCTGACCCATCACGACCCCATGGACAACGTTTCTCCAGGACTTCCTGTCCTCTACCATCCACCAGAGTCCATTGAAGGTGACACCTACTGCTTCAGTGACTCCAGCCAGCCACCTCATCAGAGGTGGGTTCCTACCAGTTCGCATCTATTCGGTAGAACCGGTTCATCAAATCTACCGAACCGGTTAGAAGAGGTTCCACCAGTGGACCCGGAAAGCAGGCCACACCTACAGAAGAGGTTCCAAAAATTTTTGAAACCCACCACTGGTCCTTGGATATGATTATTCTACACTGTCATGCTCATATTTATAAAACTCAGTGCCTCCGTGAAAGGTAAGGATGACTACTGCGTTTGTGGTGCAATCAGAACATTGCCTGTGTTGAAGTTGTTTTAACGCAAACCAAAGATGCCTTTTAAAAAACAAGTTTACATCATATTCTTATGCAGGCCAGTGCTGTGTGTGAGGTAATTTAAGGTGGTTCTGACAAGTGTCGTCAGCATTTCATATCCGGTCACATGGGTGGCAAGCCACTCCCATCAGGTCACATGGGTGGCAAGCCACTCCCATCAGGTCACATGGGCAGCAAGCCACTCCCATAAAGGAAGCCACACCCACAGAGTAGGTTTGAACAATTTTTGAAACCCACCACTGCACCTCATCCTCTGTTCTCCCCTTCTTCTTTTGCTCTCAAACATTCCCAATTTTAGGGTCTTCTTCAGTGAGCCTTTTGGTACTTTTGTCCATGAGGTTTCATGGGAAAGATACTGGAGTGGGTTGCCATTTCCTTCTCCAGTCTATAAGTCCTCGACTTATAACCATTTATTGAGTAATCATTCAAAGTTACAAGGGCACTGAAAAAAGGTGACATGACCATTTTTCTCACTTATGATTGTTGCAGTGTCCCCATGGCCATATGATCGAAATTCAGATGCTTGGCCACTATTTCATATTTATGATGGTCGCAGTATCCTGGGGTCAAATGTGATCACATTTTGTGACCTTCTAACAAACAAAATCAATGGGGAAACCGGATTCACTTAACAACTGCATTGCTAACTTAACAACTGCAGTGATTCACTTTCTCAACTGTGGCAAGGAAGAGGATAAAATGAGGCAATTCAATTCAATTAGTTTTTACTGCCGTCACAGACCAGCATTACAAATAAAAAGCATTCGAAACAAGGAGAGTAAATGTGAAGAGCCTACATTTTAGTTCTATGAGTTTGGTTTTATGTAAAGAAACAAATCCTGAGACAAATAGATGTTGCCCACAAATCTCCAGCACATAAAAACACTCAAGACCAGAAGCCTTAAAGACCAGAAATCAAAATTTGAACAAAAGGTCATTTCACCCCCCACACCGTTTTTCCTTCTTTTCTGGGCTGGCAAGATTTTTTTCTCCTTTTGGCAACTTGATCTCTCCCTTCAAACTGAAGCCAATCTTTCCCCGTTGCCAAAATTAAAAGAAATGTCATTCTGTTTAATTTCCCACCACCGCCACCAAGAAAAAAACTGAAAGGGTAATGCTAAATGACTCCCATTACTTAGAAAATGACTTAATTTCCCCTTTTAGATATCACTGGTTTCCTAGGTTTGACTAGCTCCAACATGGACAAAACCTTTATCTTCCTATTCTCTCCATGGTTCACGGAGACGGAGATGGAATCAGAGGGAGGGGGACCCTCTCTAATGGCAATCGTGTGACTTCCTTCCTTGAAGAGGGTGTACTTTATTTGGGGAGGGCTGGGGAGGGGTCACCCTAACTGGAAAGTACAAAGGAGAAACAAAGCCACCACTCTTCACCAAAGGAGAGACAATCCCTCCTAAAGCAAGGAAGCCAGGCTGATTACAAGCCTGAGATAAAAGTCCCTCCTAAACAGAACTTCCTTGCCAAAAATGTTTGCTTGCAAATGGAGGGAGAAGAGAGGCGGCTGGCATGTTTACTTGAGGGACGGATTGTTATTTCTCAGGCGGCCTTTCACCACCAACATTCCAGACCCACAAGTTTGACAGGCATGAAGCCCGCTGGGTGCTAAAATTATCCCATAAATACAGGGTTCTCCCTGTTTCTTCAAAGGAGCACCCAAACTCCCACTTCAAGGAAATCCAGGCAGGGAGCCTGTCAGGAATCTGCAGCCTCACCCAGCTTGAGATGGGGAGTTCATTTTGGCCTACCGGGCGGCAGAGAAAACGAGACTTCTCAAGAGGTCCACACAGATCATTAATGTGTGGTTAAGGCACCAGGCTAGAATGCAAGAGCCCATGTGTTCAAGTCCTGCCTTATCCAGGAAACCCACCTGGCAGGCTTGGATTAATCACTCGGTGACTGTGAGTTCTAGTTCCGCCTTTAGGCATGGAAAATGCCTGGGTGAATTTGCAGCAATCACCAGAGGACTGTGAATTCTAGTCCCACCCCAGGGACTGGGTGACTTTGGGTGACTTTGGGCCAGAGGTGGGTTCCTACCAGTTTGCACCTATTCGGTAGAACCGGTTCGTCAAATCTACTGAACCGGTTAGAAGATTTTCCACCAGTGGACCCGGAAAGCAGGCCACACCTACAGAAGAGGTTGCATAGTTTTTTGAAACCCACCACTGTCACACACACACACACACACACACACACACACACACACACACACACACAGACTGACACACAGAGAAAGAGGGGGGGAGGAAGGAAGGAAGAAAGAAAGAAAGAAAGAAAGAAAGAAAGAAAGAAAAAAGAAAGAAAGAAAAAGAGTGAGAGAGAGATGAAAGAAAAAAGAAAAAAGGGACAGAGAGACAAAAGGAAGGAAAGAGAGAGAGAGAGAGAGAGAAAGAAAGAAAGAAAGAAAGAAAGAAAGAAAGAAAGAAAGAAAGAAAGAAAGAAAAAGAGTGAGAGAGAGATGAAAGAAAAAAGAAAAAAGGGACAGAGAGAAAAGAGGAAGGAGAGAGAGAGAGAGAGAGAGAGAGAGAGAGAACACATGGCCGGCAAGCCACTCCCACAAAGGAGGCCACACCCACAGAGTAGGTTCCAAAAATTTCTGAAACCCACCACTGCTTTGGGCCAATCACCAGGACCTTGTGAGTCCTTAGGCAGCATGAAAGCCGGCTGGGTGACCTTGGGCAAATCACCAGGAGATTGTGCGTTCTAGTCTCACTTCAGGTGTGAAAGCTGGCTGGGTGACTTTGGGCCACTGGAACCAGTTACTAACTCTCCGCCCAGTTGTTGTTGCGGGGAAAATAGGAGGAAGACGTATGCTGGATATGTTCCCCACCTTGAGTTATTTGTAAAAATTATAAAGGCAGGATACAAATAAAGAAATGACATTAGATGAAAGCCCCTTCCCATCAATTCAGCTTCTGGTATAACTTCTGGTATTGAGAACTAGGAAACCATCGCTTGGCAAGAAATACGTTGCTGGTTTATTTATCCCGCAGTTGCCCCTTTTCCAAATTATATAAATGCATCCTGTCTGGGTAATGGACTGAGTAGTGACACAAAAATCAATAAATAATTCCAGTTTAGAGGTGGCTGACTGATGTTTCAAGATGCTGCCCATGCTGTGGTCTGGCTCTCGACGGAGCTGTCAGTCAGTTTTCAGAGCCCTGGACATATTTCTGACTCCAGAACACTTCTAAGAGTGATACTCTCAAGGCCAGCCTCCTCTATGGAAGTATTTGTTGCCCAAAAGATTTGGGGATAGCAGAGACTGAAGCAATAATTAGAAGCCAAATTCTGTTCTTGTGTTAAGGAAGTCTTTCTTGGCTCTCCTCCTGGAAATAAAGGGATTATGCAGGGACCAGTTCTGGGCATCCATTTAAGAAGGATGTAGAGGACCAAGGGACTGGTAATGAAATCCTATGAGGAGAAATTGAGGGATATGCTCAGTCTTAACAAAAGAAGGCTTGTGGGGAAGTAAGATCATTCTTCAAATATCTGATGGGATATCTCTCTCTCTCTCTCCCTTTCTCTCTCTCTCTCCCTCCCTCCCTCCCTCTCTCTCTCTCTCTCTCTCTCTCACACACACACACACAAACACAAAGCTCTTTTATGTTGCCCTAAATTGCAGGATGAGAGTCACTTTGATGTGGTGTTTAATGTACCAGCTAGAAACTGGGAGACTGGGAGTTCTAGTCCTGCTTCAGGCACAAAGCCCGCTGGGTCGTTTGGTCTCAGCTGGATGTCAGATCATACACGACTTATTTAACAGCTGCCTTGCTTAACAATGGAAATCCTGGTTCCGATTAGGGTCATAAGACGAGGACAGCCTGTAAGATCAATTTGACACTCGAACCGATTGTTGAAAGAGACGTTGAACTCTGCTTCGGTGGGTGTGTTCAGGTAGGGGTTGGAAATAATCGTTTGGATGTTAACTGAGATTCTGGCACTGAATCATTAACCGTTGGGTTAAACTCAATGGTCCCTTCCAATTCTGCAATTCTTTGATTCTATGAAGTAGAAAAGCAACAAGGCATAGGACAGGAGACACCAACGTAGTTCTGACAATTGCTACTTCCTTCTGGAGGTTTTAGTGAGGCTGGCTTCAACATGGCTGGAAAGTTGCCAAGAAACCATGAGTGGAGAAGAGACTCTCCCCATCAATGCCAATCCCATGAAGGAGGGCCCTTTTGAAGGCCAGTTCTTGTATTCGCATTGATAGAAAAGTGTACAGGGTAAGGCCGTAGAAATAGAGGGCTGGAGCCAGATAATTGCACCACCTGAGGGACTCTATAACTGTGATGGTGAGCCTATGGTACGTGTGCCAGAGGAGGCATCCAGCGCCCTCTCTGTGGGTACGTGAGCCGTCACCCGGGTTTACCTCCACTGCGCATGGACACACGCCTCCTGCCAGCCAGTTGGTCTTCAGGTCTCTGCCATACATGCACAGGGGGTGGGGGGCATGCACACATGCACAGGGGGGCCCGGGGCACATGCAGGGAGGTGTGCATGCATGGTGGCTTTTCTGGAATACTCCTCTTAATTTTCCACATTTAAAACCTAGGTAAACGTTTCCCTGTCCAGTCGTGCCCAACTCTAGAACATGGTGTTCATCTCCATGTTTTGGCTGAACGGGCCAGCATTGTCCATAGAGAATTTCACATGGTTACATGGCCAGCATGCCGAAGGCGCAAGGAACACTGATACCTTCCCACCAAAGTGGTACCTATTTATCTACTTGCAATTGCATTCTTTCAAACTGCTTGGCGTGCAGGAATTGGGGCAAGTAAATGGGAGCTCACCCCGTTGTGTGGAGCTTGGGTCTCGAGCCCAGGATGTCAGGCCACCATCTGACAAGTTCAGCATCTTTAACCGCTGAGCCATTGCACCCATATTCAAACTTTGGGGGACGGAGGAGGAAATAAACCTTGAGGATGGTAAGAATTATTCTAGTCCTAAACCTCTCCACCCATGGAAAGCTGTACAGTTGCAGCAGTACAGTTTTTGAGCATATTGCTACAAATTTGGTTGCCCTGCCCACTTCCCCTGGACCTAAAAATATCCGTGGCCTTTTCCAACTGCCACTTAGCGGCATTTCAACTAAGCATTACTTTCCAATCTGTGCCAGCAAACCCCTTTGGCAAAGTCTAAATATGGTTCCATTCGTTACCATCCTCGTAAGATGCTACCTGCAACTTCTGCCTCCTTTCTAATGGAGGGTGCTTGGCAGAGGTGAGTTCCTACCAGTTTGCACCAGTTCGGTAGAACCGGTTCGTCAAATCTACTGAACCGGTTAGAAGAGGTTCCACCAGAAAGCAGGCCACACCTACAGAAGAGGTTCCAAAATTTTTTGAAACCCACCACTCACACACACTCACACAGACTCACACAGAGAGAGAAAGAGAAAGAAAGGAAGAAAGGAAGAAAGGAAGAAAGGAAGAAAGGAAGAAAAAAAGAAAAAAAGAAAAAAAGAAAAAAAGAAAAAAAGAAAAAAAGAAAAAAAGAAAAAAGAAAAAAAGAAAAAAAGAAAAAAAGAGAAAAAGAAAAAAAGAGAAAAAGAAAAAAAGAAAAAAAAGAAAAAAAGAAAAAAAGAAAAAAAGAAAAAAAGAAAAAAAGAAAAAAAGAAAGAAAAAGAAAAAAAGGAAAAAGTGACAGAGAGACAAAAGGAAGGAAAGAGAGAGAGAGAGAGAGAAAGAAAGAAAGAAAGAAAGAAAGAAAGAAAGAAAGAAAGAAAGAAAGAAAGAAAGAAGGAAAGAAAAAAAACATGGCCGGCAAGCCACTCCCACTAGGTCACATGTCTGGCAAGCCACACCCACAAAGGAGGCCACACCCACAGAGTAGGTTCGAAATTTTTTTGAAACCCACCACTGGTCCTTGGGCCATTTACCTGGGGCCGAATCCATCCTTTAATGGGAAAGTAGCAAAAATCCATTTGTGCCAGAACGAGGAGGAGGAGGCAAAATTCGGGCTGCTTACTAATTGCTACCAGCCGAATTCTTCTCCTTCCCTATTCTGCAGTGCACAAAAAAAAAAAAAAGAAACGGGACGGGACGGGACGGGAAGCAGAAGGAGATGAACCCTTTTAGCCATGCCCAATAATCCGCTTCTACCGCCAACAAAAGGCCATTCTGTTCCCTTCCCTCAATTCCACCTTTGAGATGCTGCTCGCTCAAGCCCTTCTTCCTCTCTTGATTTAAAGGCCTGCTCTCCCCCCACTGGGAGCTCCTCTTTGACCTCGCCCCCTTTAAATCCCTCATGCGGACACAACGTGATGCCTCCGAGTCTTTCATTAAAAGCAACAGCTAAGATGCAGCTAAAAGATAGGGAGGCTCCGAGCACGGGAGCAGCTTTGGATTAGCAGCACGCTCGGCTGTTAGGCGTTTAAGCCAAGAAAAGGAATGGAAGGTTTTTCAGCCTCTTCCCATTTTTTTTTTTAAAGGAGGCAGCTCAGCTGCTCCTTGGGCATCTCCATGAAAACGCTGGGATTCAATACGATGCACAGGCAGTCCTCGGCTTGCCACCATTTGTGTAGCGACTGAAGGTACAACAGCACTGAAAAATGAGTGGCAACCAGTTTTCACACTTGCGACCTTTCACGGCATCCTCAGGGCCACACCATTAAAATTTGGGTGTTTGGTATTTCTGACAGCTGTGGCATCTTTTGCCTTTACTTTAACAGTGCCCACTATTCTTAAGGTTTCTTTTTTCCACAGGATAACAATAATGAGGAAGATGAAGAGCCAAGGTGGCGCAGTGGTTAAAAGCAGCACTGCAGGCTACTGCTAGATCAGCAGGTCAGCGGTTCAAATCTCACCGGCTCAGGGTTGACTCAGCCTTCCATCCTTCCGAGGTGGGTAAAATGAGGACCCAGATTGTTGGGGGCAATATGCTGACTCTCTGTAAACCGCTTAGAGAGACCTGAAAGGCCTATGAAGCGGTATATAAGTCTACTGCTATTGCTATTGCTATATTGAATTACATGCATTAGTAAAGAAATCAAAAGAGGCAGCATCGTTTCCGGCCCTTTTGAAATGAGGACAGAGGAAAACTATAGTCTGAACCCTAAAAGAGACTTATTAGTAAAAACCAGTCTCCTTTTTAAAAGTAGTTAAACATCTAATTAAATAAAATTCCACCATTAAGCACCTTACCCACTGCTCATCCCTGAAATCGCTGGGCCAGTCCCTCTCCCCTCTCTTAGCTAATGTACCCCAAGAAATACTGAAGATAGCCACCAACGATGGCCTGTGTCGTGTGTGATCTTTCCATCTCTTCTCTTTAGCTTAAAAGCCCCCTTGCCATTTCTTGAAGCAGAAATGAAAGCAAAGGGGAACCAGAAAAACTCCCAGATGCGTGGAAGCTGAAAAACAGACCCACGTAATTTTTGCCACGTGCAGCCATTCGCGAGTTGAATCAGCGCAGTAACCAAGAAGGTTTCTGCCATAATTCTATAGGATTCTATAGACCATGCTGGCTGGGGAATTCTGGGAAGTTGAAGCCGAGGTGGCACAGTGGTTAGGGTGCAGTACTGCAGGCCACTTCAGCTGACTGTTATCTGCAGTTTAGCAGTTCTAATCTCACCGGCTCAAGGTTGACTCAGCCTTCCATCCTTCCGAGGTGGGTGAAATGAGGACCCAGACTGTGGGGGCGATATGCTGACTCTGTAAACCGCTTAGAGAGGGCTGAAAGCCCTATGAAGCGGTATAGAAGTCTAACTGCTATTGCTAAGTCCACAAGTCCTCAAGTCTTAAGATTCCCAAAGTTGGACGTCCCTGCTCTAGACATTCATGCACACATAACAGATCAGCAAGCTGGCTGATCTGCCCCTCGGGGTGCAAAATGAGCTGCTGAATTGCTCAGCATCCCCTTGAAATATGCTAAAGAGTGAGGCTATTTTCCTGTGCAGCCTGCTGCTAAGATGTAATAGTCTAAGCTGGGATGGTGGAGCGTTTGCAAAGTCATTGCACAACTAAGGAAACTTTATGCAAATAGTTATGTATCAAGAGGGATAAGCAACCCAATTTCCATAGATTTCCAATGCGCCTTTCGTGGCAGTGGATCCTAAAGCTTTGCCTTCTCCACTATAACAGATCAGATTAGGGTTTGAAGAGCCGAGGTGGCGCAGTGGTTAAATGCAGCACTGCAGGTTACTTCAGCTGACTGCAGTTCAGCAGTTCGGCTGTTCAAATCTCACCGGCTCAGGGTTGACTCAGCCTTCCATCCTTCCGAGGTGGGTAAAATGAGGACCTGGATTGTTGGGGGCAATATGCTGACTCTGTAAACCGCTTAGAGAGGGCTGAAAGCCCCATGAAGCAGTATATAAGTCTAACTGCTATTGCTACCATGAGGTCATAGAGATGGATGCGGCTGTAATTATTAGGAGTGGTTTTTTTTTAATGTTTTTATGTACGTTTGTTAAATCTTTCCAAAACTGCACCCACTCCGTTATGCTCTGACCCAGATAACTTGCATCTCTGTTTTTCAGCAGAATTTCAATCAAATTTCAGAGCACCATGTTAGAAGATTTAGAAGGTTCTGGGGAACCACTAAAGGAGAAGAAAAGTGGATTGCCCGGATTGTTGTTGGGGGCAATATGCTGATTCTGTAAACCGCTTAGAGAGGGCTGAAAGCCCTATGAAGCGGTATATAAGTCTAACTGCTATTGCTATTGCTATTGCTATATTCAATCATTGGACACTGCCAAGCATAGCGAGGAAAGAGCTATTTTGAATTATGCAGGCCCTTTTGCTCAGAGCCATTTTTCCATCCTGGAAAGTCTATTAGAGAAAGCATCGAAAATGCTATTTGGATAGGATCACTGGCATTGTTAGGGGGACAAATAGGGATGAGTAGATTGTTCAAGGCCAGGAACAGATCATTCCCCCAAAATTTCAGAGTTCCGGATCATAACTTCCAGAGCATGCTGATCTAATCATTCAGGTAGAGGTGAAACAGGAAACAGACTGACCACCTTCAGAATGGTCATATCATCATGGTCCAGAGCAGGGGTGATCAAACTCAAGGCTCGTGGGCTGGATTCAGCCCACAAGGTGCTTAAATCTGCCCCACGGGTCTGGCCTGGAAATAGCAAAGGATTGGCCCGCAGTGCCTCTGGCAGCCCAAACAAGGCACCGTGGGGGGAGTAGTCACAATCCCCCACGCCCTATTTTTAGCCTGGACGGTGTCCTGCACCACTCTACCAACCAAAAGGTGGTGCGGGGTGGCTCACGTAGCCCCCATGCTCTATTTTGGCCAGCTAGGTGCTGCAGGAGATGTCCATCCTGTCTCCCATCTCTCCTCCTCCCCCCCGCCCTGCCCATAGAGGAGAACTACAATGCTGATCCAGCCCTCGAAGAAATCCAGTTTGACACCCCTGGTCCAGAGGAACAGTGAAATGTTTTTGGAGCATGCTAAGAATACATCGTCTATTGGTTAACAAAGACACTGGGCTTGTTGATTGAAAGGTTGGCAGTTTGAGACCCAGGCACCACAGGATGGGGTGAGCTCCCATCCTGCCCAGCTCCTGCCAACCTAGCAGTTAGAGAAAGCATGCAAATGTGAGTGAAGAAATAGGTACCACTTTGGTGGGATGGCAGCAGCATTCCAGACAGTCATGATGGCCACAAGACCCAGAAGCATCTTCGGACAACGCTGGCTCCCTTGGCTAGCAAAGAGAGACGAACAGCGCCCCCTAGAGTGGGACATGACTGGACAGGGGAAACCTTTACATTTTTTTTAAAAAAAGAATGTACAATGCTGCTGAATGGAGGCTGATATGACATTTATTATGTTTTGTGATTTGCTCTACCTATTCTGACAGCTGTTTTATGACTAGGCAACTTGTCCAGACTGTGGGAAAAATTGTGGGATAGGGACAATTCCATAAAGAGAAAACAGACATTTCCAAGTGTGTGTGTGTGTGTGTGTGTGTGTGTGTGTGTGTGTGTGTAGGGGGGGGGGGAAGCAACCATCAGTTGGTGTTTTAAGAAGCAGGATTGTCCCTGAAAATAACAGCCACACAGTTTTGCCATATGACTTTCTGTAAGTAACTCACTTCCTTGGTTATATAGTATGAAATACGAAAGAAAGATCACTTAAGGTATAAAACAGCTGTATAGTAACTTTGAATGTACAACCACAGTTAGTATCTGAAACCTCATGTTAAAGCATGGTTTGATTAAGCACGTTTATGGAATAAACCACAACTAGATTTGCAAAAAAGAGGCTTTGCAAAATTCATGAACATTTGACCTAAGTCCAACATGCAAATCTAGCCTCTTAGCTCTCTGCATCCTCTCTCTGCCAATCTAAAGGACTGTTTCATCCAAGGTGAAGCAAGTTGACCTTTTAGAATATAAAACATAGAATAATAGGGTTGGAAGGGACTTTGGAGACATCTAGTCCAACCCCTTGCCCATGGAATGACATCCTATGTCATTCCAGACTTTCTTTCGGCTTGATGGGATGGTACACATCATCATAGAAAGAAAAACGGAATAATAGAGTTGGAGGAGACTCTGGAAATCCTCCAATCCAACTGCCTGCCCGAGCAGAAAACTCTATCCCATTTCAGACAAATGGATGTCCACTGTGAATAAGAACATTTATTCAGAGAGTCTCTGGTGGCTTTTCAGAGTTCCAACATTAGAACATTCTAAAAGGAGTCCCTGCCTTTGGAAAACCTGCGCATCTAATTACATTAGCCAGTGGTGGGTTTCAAAAATTGTTCGAACCTACTCTGTGGGTGTGGCCTCCTTTGTGGGAGTGGCTTGCCGCCCATGTGACCGGATATGAAGATGCCGACGACACTTGTCAGAACCACCTTAAATTACCTCACACACAGCACTGGCATGCATAAGAATATGATGTAAACTTGTTTTTTTTAAAGGCATCTTTGGTTTGCGTTAAAACAACTTCAACACACGCAATGTTCTGATTGCACCACAAACGCAGTAGTCATCCTTACCTTTCACAGAGGCACTGAGTTTTATAAATATGAGCATGATAGTGTAGAATAATCATATCCAAGGACCAGGGATGGGTTTCAAAAAAGTTTGGAACCTCTTCTGTAGGTGTGGCCTGCTTTCCGGGTCCACTGGTGGAACCTCTTCTAATCGGTTCGGTAGATTTGACAAACCGGTTCTACCGAATAGGTGCGAACTGGTAGGAACCCACCTCTGACATTACCCATCCGAAAAGAGTTTCGCGATCATAGCTTTATTTTGACCATAACATCTTGTCAACCCCAATGATAGTCACAAAGTAGCTTAAGATTCTTCTAGCACAGAAACACACACACACAAACACACACACACACACATGGTAGCATTATATGAAGTTCAGCTCAGAAGGCGCTTGTAAATATTAGTGACTCCAAGTGCTTAGTAGAGCTAGGATCTCATTTCCCTTGCTTGTGGCCTTTGGCCTTGTCTTAAAGGAAGGCCATCATTCTTCTTGTGTCACTTTCTTGTGTCACCTGAGGACTTTTCACAAGGTTTGTTTGTTGATCTTTGTCTCTATAAAACCATTAGCAAGACAATGGGCTGAGGGCATCTTGGACAGCCTTGCAGGAGATGGACTCTGAGGTCAGGGTAGATAAAGAACCAACCTGGATTTTACCCCCCTCCCTAAGGCACCCACACAGATTGAAAGAGATGGCCAGGAATGCAGTTGAACAGGTCGCCAGAAAGAGTTAATCAGAGGCATTGAACGGACCTATGAATTGAGGATTGGTTCTTGCCTTACATTTGTTAGAAAACGTCCAGAATAAAAAGAAGAACCTTGACTTGCTGGCATAGAACTGGGCATGTCATACAAAATGTCTATTGGACCACTTTTGGCAAGCAGAACCAATGCTAGAGTAAGAACCACACAACTGATTAAAGCACACAATAGCAATAGCAGTTAGACTTATATACCTCTTCATAGTGCTTTGCAGCCCTCCCTAAGCAGTTTACAGAGTCAGCATATTGCTCCCAATAATCTGAATCCTCATTTTACCAACCTCAGAATGATGGAAGGCTAAGTCAACCTTGAACTGGTTCAGATCGAACTCCTGGCAGTGAGCAGTCAATTAGCCTGCAGTACTGAATTCCAACCACCATGCCACCCCACAGATCTTTTAATACACACACACACACACATACACCATTGCTGACAATGCTGATTCTCATTGCATTTTTGTTCTAAATCATTTCCAGGACTAAATTACATATTCTCCAACTTTTACATAAAATTAGAATCTGGGCAGTGGGGTGACCTCCAGGAAAACTAAAAGGGACAGACAAGGGGAAGGGTTTTGTCTACACAAGGAATTGCCAAGTGTAGAACTGGCTGGCAACTTAACGAGGTTCAAAACAGAATTGGACAAACTGATGGACGCTATTAACCATGATGGCTTTAATGCCAGGGGTTGACAGCATAGAAGCGATGGGCAGCAGGGTACCAATGGTACTTTTACATGGTTTTGAGTCTGTTTCTCAATATCCTCAGTAGGAGAATCTATGGTCCTGAGGTCTTGCATGCCTTTTTTTTTGTAGAGGCATCTTGTTGAATGTTATAAATTGGTTCATAACTAGCACCTTTTTGTTAACACTAAAGATAAGCGATGATGTTTTATGATATAGTTTTGCAATGATGTTTTATGATATACATATGACATAGGTCTCTTCAAGGAGATGCCAGGGACTGAATCTGGGTCCCGTCCCATGTAACACAAGCATGCTAATATTGCTTCCTCCCTACTTGTGTTCTTCTGCCCTCCAAGCCCTCTGAAGCATTCCAAAAATGCTTCTTTACGACACCCTGCAATCTCCAAGAAATTGTCTTGAGCTACATAGAATGAACGATTGCAGGAATTGGGAATGTCTAGTTTAATGAGAAGAAGGACTAGGGGTGACATGATAGCAGTGTTCCAATATCTCAGGGGCTGCCACAAAGAAGAGGGAGTCAAACTATTCTCCAAAGAACCTGAAGAAACAATAGATACAAACTAAGCAAGGAGAGAAGCAACTTAGAATTAAAGAGAAATTTCCTGACAGTTAGAACAATTAACTAGCACCTTTTTGTTAACACTAAAGATAAGCAATGATGTTTTATGATATAGTTTTGCAATCATGTTTTATGATATACATATGACATGGGTCCCTTCAAGGAGATTCCAGGGACTGAATCTGGATCCTGTCCCATGCAACACAAGCATGCTAATATTGCTTCCTCCCTACTTCTCTTCTTCTGCGCTCCAAGCCCTCTGAAGCATTCCAACAATCTTCAGCAAGAAACTCCTTTAGCCAAATTATATAGGCTGCCTCCTTATATAGGCTACATCTAAGATATGTTTCCAGAGAAGAATGGCAGATTGAAGATAGCTTCACTAAAAGCCTATCCGAGAAATATGTCAAAGACCAAAGAGCTGGCAAAACCTCCATGGGCAAAGGGGAGGAACAGGAATCACCCACAAGTGCTCCGGACACTTGTATCTCATGAAATGACTGCAAGACATTGGTTAGAGTTGCAATCCTATTATTGTGGGGCTGTTGCAATGCTAGTAAGTGAGACAATGGATCATAAGTCACTTTTATTCAGCACTATCAAAACTTTGATCATTACGCAAATGGTTATAAGTTGATAGTTAACTATATGTCTTTTTCCCCCTATTCTATTCTTTATATGCCTTTCCTGTTTTTTTCCCCTTTGCAGGTTTTTATTTTTCTTTTAGTTTGTAAAATATAATCTTTAATGAATTCACTTGGGGGGAAAAAGGCTTACATCTAAGATATAACATTGGATGCTTCTTCTGGATGTTTGACACCGTCAGACCAGTGGTGGGATTCAAATAATTTAACTGGTTCTCTGCCCTAATGACCAGCTGGGTAGGCGTGGCTCAGTGGTCATGTGACTGGGTGGGCATGGCCAACTCAATGTCACTCAGGTCGATGGGCACTTTGCCTTAGCTGTTACAATGTAATAAGAGTTAATCGGAGAGGTAGTTCCTGTAAGCAGGGCAATAAAGATTAGGCTAGAAATACTAGAATGTTTCCTTCCTGCCTCTCTTACAGGATTAGCCCTGTAAAGTGGGGAAAAAAACAAAATGAGATTTCTTCCAACAACCGGTCCCCTGAACTGCTTAGAAAGTTAAGAACCAGTTCTCCCAGATAGGTGCGAACTGGCTGAATCCCACCACTGCCTCAGACAATGCAAATTGCAAACACAAAGGAATTCTGGGAGTCATAGTCCAAAACATCTGGAGAGGCACAAACAAAATCATAAAGTCTTCACTGGAAAGAAACACCTTAGTTAGAGCCAACCTCAACGCAACCAAGTATGAGCATCACGACAGGAAAAGAGTCAACCTGCTTTCCCATCATCCCAAATCCACCCAGATCAGGATGGTCACTGAAGAAGTACTGAGTTTATATCCAGTTTCCTTTTTTTCCTCTCATTTGACTTCTTGCTTATCTCATATTGCTAAGCAAACAGGCTCCCAATCCCCGCAAAGATGAGATTAGTTCTCTTTTCTTCCTAGCTTGGGCCTTCTTACTTTTAATCAATGCAGAATGGTGCAGCCTGTAAGGGAGGCAGCATTGGAAGGAAACGGGAGCAAAAGAAGAGAACAAAGGAGAGATGATCAGCAGAACAGAAAACCTGTCCCCTCTCACATCTCCAGCCAGATGTTTTATTAGCACATAAGTGAAAAGAAAACTACTTTGAAAAGGATAGAGAGCCGGTTCTCCCAGATTACGTTCTTCCTTCCATATACAACACAGCAGTAAGAAGGACTGCAAAATGAAATTTTTGTAGCCAGGGGCTGTACTGATTCCCCCCCTCCCCCCAAAGAATCAATTTTTGGAGTGGCTGAGAGGTAGCATAATCATGATAGCATCGTGGTATTATCTCCAGAGGGGGCTGGTGAAATTTTCAGCCCTTTATCCTCGTCTTTTTTTTAGAGTTAATGCATTTTATCTCTTTTTGCTAAAAATGACAGAAAATCATGCTGGTAGGATGCGGCTCTTTGCCACTCAATTTCAGAGACATTATCTTGAGGAGGGGAGGGGGGGGACACAAGCCATGGAAAAGGAGGATGTATCTGAGCCACAAGTTGCTCCATCTTGGGGTAAGCTCGTTTTTTAGAAAAAGAAAAGCCGTGCTTCTTTACGACACCCTGCAATCTCCAAGAAATTGTCTTGAGCTGCATATAATGAACGATTGCAAGGAACTGGGTATGTCTAGTTTAATGAGGAGAAGGACTAGGGGTGACATGATAGCAGTGTTCCAATATCTCAGGGGCTGCCACAAAGAAGAGGGAGTCATTCTCCAAAGAACCTGAAGAAACAATAGATAAAAACTAATCAAGGAGAGAAGCAACCTAGAATTAAGGAGAAATTTCCTGACAGTTCGAACAATTAATCAGTGGAACAACTTGCCTCCAGAAGTTGTAAATGCTCCAACCCTGGAAGTTTTTAAGAAGAGATTGGACAAGCATTTGTCTGAAATGGCACAAGGTTTCCTGTCTGAGCAGGGGGTTGGACTAGAAGACCTCCAAGATCCCTTCCAACTCTATTATTCTGAGCTTTCGGTTCCTTATTTTCAGACCAGTTCAGTTTCAACAAGGAAGGAAAGATGCTGGGGCTGAATCTTAGTAACTCATCACAGTAAAGGTCCAAGCAGGGACGTGCAGTCACTAGAGGCAAGGGAGGCGGAGCCTCACCACTCTCCTCAGGAAAAGAAAAGAAATTTAAATTTTTTTTTTAAATAATTAAAGCCAAGATAGTTGCTACCAGATTCCAGGTCACAGTGGCTTGGTGTCTGCTTAGTGTTAACCAAAGCAGGAGGCGAGAGAACTCGGGGCCTCCTTTCCATAAGGAATTTTTCGCCTTCTAAAAGTTAATAAAGAGTTAAAAGGCAAAAAAGTTCAGATGGAAAAGAGGCACTAATTCTCCCGCCTCCTGATCTGGAAGCAGCGAATCATGTCTTCTTGAGCACGTTTACGTTGGGCGGGTTATTTTGGAGGGCGCGCTTCAGAGGAGAGAGGAGTGGGGGAGAAGGAGGAGGCTCGCTCTTCACCCCTCCCCAACCTTCCCAGGGCCCAGATTCCCTTCGCTGCAAGCCTTGCTGTCTCTTGCATCCCAAAGGTGGGTGGGTGTGGGAGCTTTGGTGGCCCCAATTCTTCTCTGGGGGGCAGGGGGTGTCTCCTGGGGCTGCTGGCTAGATAGACTCCCAAGGAGCGACTCCTTCCCTCCTAGTCCCCCTGTGGGTGGCTGGAAATGTCCGCGCATTTCAGCCAGCCACAAAACGCTTAGCCGGGGGTTTCCTTACAAGAGCCAGGCAGGAGAAGCCCTCACTTCTTTCTTGTGGAGACGGGCACTTTGCATCGCGGGAGCTGCCAAGCGCCTTTACTGCAGACCTGGGCGCTTGGCGGCTCCCACGATGCAAAGTGCCCCGCCGCCCACCCGCTGACCCGGCCTGCGGCCGCTGCTTCTCCAAGCTCCGCCGCTGGAAGTCTTGGATCGCCTCTGGGGGAAGGCTGAGTGAGAAGCAGAGCGAAGCTTCTCCGTGGCCTCCCGGCGCTGCGCAGAGGCTCTTGCAGGAGCGCGTGCCAGCAGCCAGTGGCCTTGTCTCGCAGCAGGGGCCGCTCCGGGCCGCTGGAACGCGCTCCTGCAAGAGCCTCTGCACAGCACTGGGAGGCCATGGAGAAGCTTTGCTCCGCTTACCCAGCTGGTCATTAGGGCAGAGAACCGGTTGTTCAATTATTTGAATCCCACCACTGGTAGAGAAGGACAATGCTATACTGCAAGCAAAGCAGTAACTTACACAATACTATAATTAGATTATCATGATTTAATCTTGGGTCTACTGTTGGGCTGTACTAAAGTTTAAAACAGCAGTCACCAACTGGTCTGCAAGAAAATTTTGTGGTCCACAGAGAAATTATTTGCATTTTTTATATTACACTAAATCAGGAGTCCTCAAACTACGGTTCCTGGGACGGATACGTGCAATGAACGTTTGTGTTGCTGCAGAGAGTTTCTGCCTTCGGGGTCTTTTTTGTGCGGGTTGGAGTGGGGCAGAAATTCCGACTTGGGCTCTGCTTTGGCCTCCTGGTGCAGAGCTTTGGGGGAAGGCTGGAGGGAACTGCCGCTGGCGGTGAAGAACCAAAGGACCTTATTCCAGTGGGACAGCATCATGGCCTGGAACTGGCCGACCATCTCAGCCTGCTGAGCCTCCAGCTGCTGGTAGCTAGCCTTGCACTTCCACAGGTTTTCCATCTCCTTGGAAAGCCTATGCTCATAGCCCTCAGTGAGGTGATTCTGCTGATAGGTTTAGGTTTATAGGTTTAGGTTTGAGCCTCCTTCTCAATCAGATCCAATTTTAACTGAACTGTTTTGTCAACTCTTTCTCGTGGTGGCTGCTTAGCTCCAACAACTGCTTCCTGTTGGGGCCGTAAGGAGCCCAGGCGGGCAGGCGAGGAGTGCCTGGGAGGGGCAAGTAGAGGCTGACGAAGTTCTCCTTGATGTGAGTGACCACACCCACCCAGTCACATGACCACCTAGCCACACCCACCCAACCGGTCATTAGGCAGATCATATTAGTGGTTCATGGTATTGGACCTGGGTACTTGAGAGACCGCCTGCTCCCAATTACCTCCAATAGACCGATTAGATCCCACAGATTAGGCCTCCTCCGAATTCCATCCACTGGCCAATGCCGACTGGCGACCACCCGGAGGAGGGCCTTCTCTGTGGCTGCTCCGGCCCTCTGGAACGAGCTCCTCGTGGAGATTCGGACCCTCACCACCCTCCAGGCTTTCCGCAAAGCCCTTAAAACCTGGCTGTTCCGACAGGCCTGGAGCTGATGAGTTCCTGTCCCCGCTCGAATGGTGTGCCTGTTGAGTTGTTTTTAAAATTGTGGTATTGTTTGTCTATGTCTTTTTTTCCCTATTTGTATCCCCTATCCGCCCCCCCTGACTTGGGTTGTGAGCCGCCCTGAGTCCCTTCTGGGAAAGGGGCGGCATAGAAATATAATAAATTCAATTCAATTCAATTAAAATTATGATTTTAGTGGTCCCTGAGGTGCAAAAGGTTGGTGACCTCTGGTTGAAAAAGTCTAGAGTAGTCGGTGAATTCTTAAGCTATATATTATTGCTGAAACTGCAACAACAGTAAACCCGATCACTACAGCCAATTCCATGTCAGACCAGAAATAAATATTTAACATCCACAAGATGGGTTCATATGGCTTTGAAACACAAAAAGATACTGCCAAGCTCAGCTTCAAGGTTTGCAAATGAGATAGCTAGAAAGATACTTTCAATTTTTTATATTTATATTTATATCTATATCTAACAACTCCCCCAGAGAGCTGAATGGTTCAGTGAAGATTAAGCAGCTACGGAATGTTGAGTGACGCTTCTGGGAGGAAACATAAAAGAAAAGGAGAGAAGAGAATGAAGTTTCCTAGAGAAGGATATTGAGCAAATGCCAAAAAATTTGAAGAGCAATTCTCCTGCTGTGTGAGGTTACGGGGAAAGATTTTATAGATTTTCTTGTATTTGGGCACACGAGTAAATTTGGACAAATATATTTTTCAAAGCCTAAAACTCTTCAGCTTAACACACACACAAACACACCCATTTCCCAAAATCTTTATTGTAACATTCAGATATATAACGTAGTTTCCTTCTAATGAAAAAAAGTTTGATTGCAGAAAATATGACTTAAGCAACAGAGTGGTCAACGCCTGGAATGCTCTACCTGACTCCAATAGTACATCATCATATCCTCACAGTTTCAACTTTAAACTGTCTATCGTGGACCTCACCCCATTCCTAAGATGTCCATAAACGGGGTGTGCATAAATGCGCCAGTGTGCCTACCGTCCCTGTCCTATTGTCCCCATTTATTTGTATTCAATTCCTTTGTTCATATCCATGTTCATACTTACACCTGCTATCTTGTACATGTTTGACAAACTAAATAAATAAATAGAAATGGGAAATTGCAAAGCTAAAATTAAGCAGCCTACTAAATACGTCTGAAGATTGCCACAAGATTATTCACCTCAAAATCCAGATCTGGTGCACACAACGTGTAACCCAAGTTCAAGGTAGCAATAGCAATAGCAGTAGACTTATATACCGCTTCATAGGCCTTTCAGGCCTCTCTAAGCGGTTTACAGAGAGTCAGCATATTGCCCCCAACAATCTGGGTCCTCATTTTACCCACCTCGGAAGGATGGAAGGCTGAGTCAACCCTGAGCCGGTGAGATTTGAACCGCTGACCTGCTGATCTAGCAGTAGCCTGCAGTGCTGCATTTAACCACTGCGCCACCTTGGCTCTTAACTCCTTACCAACCCACAACTCCTCACTCATGTCAAACTAACAAAGCAGGACATCCAATATATCCAGATCATCATGTTCAGACAAAAATATATATATACTTACTGGCTACCTCCAGGGAGGCATTCCTGCTGACAGCCTCACCCAGATAGTTTCTAGCGACACAAACATAAACGCCTTCATCCGGTTTACTCCTCCGTCCATGCACGATGCGCAGGAAGAAGAGGGAGCCACTGGGCAGCAGCATGCGATGAGACCGGGGATCTTCCTTGTCGGTTTCCACTCGT
Organism: Thamnophis sirtalis; assembly: GCF_051295495.1. NCBI lineage: Eukaryota > Metazoa > Chordata > Lepidosauria > Squamata > Natricidae > Thamnophis > Thamnophis sirtalis. Next base: position 87,021,008 of record NW_028261382.1, read on the forward strand.
TCACCATCTTTGTACCACTCAATGATAGGCGTGGGCCGTCCTTCGGCCTTGCAGTTGAGTGTTGCTGGTTCCCCCTTCGATACAATGAGGTCGGACGGATGCTCTATTATCCGTGGAGATGAATCCTCAAGGCGAGGACGAGAAGCTGAGGTTCAAGAAGTAGAAAAAGAAAGTATTAACTCAGGAGAAGATCAGGAAGGTCCCAAAACAAGGAAGGGCGAGTTATCAGGGAACCAATTGAAGGATTTATGGAGATTCTCAGTCACCCAGGTCACAGTTGTCTCAAAGTTGCTTTTTGAAAAGGCAACTGGACTATTCGTGTTTTTTTCTCTCTTGAAGACATTGTGCTTCTCATCCAATAAGCATCTTGGATGAGTCAGAACTGAAGATGCTTCTTGGACAAGTAGTGAAACATCTTTAAGAGATAAACATAGAAAGCCCAGCTGCCTTTTGAAAAAGCACCTTTGGGACAATTGAGGGGTTGTGGTCTGCTTTAGATTCTATGACTGCTAGAGATGTGCATTTTCTCACCACCACCACCACCATATCAAGGCAAGTTCCATCTTTCACTTCTTTCAGGTTAGAGAATTCCTTTATCAACTATTATGGCTTTAAGCACAAGCAGGGAAATTAATACTTTATAATATCCCAAACCATCTTGAGAAAATGGAAAACCAGCCCCAAAGCAATGGAATGAAACGCAGGAAGGATAAACACAATGGCCTTCAAACAGGCCCGTATTTTGCACACCTAGGAACAAGATAGGAAATGGTTGTATAAAAAGCAATAACAATGGTCAACTTGTAGAATGTGCGGAGGAAAAAGTCCTGTAAAGAATGTTGCAGTTGGAATATTTCCAGCCTGGAGAAGATTGAGGGTAAACATGACATCCTTCTTCAAACATCTAAAGACCCAGGGCAAGAAGCAATCAGAGAGATAAAGATCAGAAAGGCTTTTCACAAAGATTATGGCTTTATTAAAGACATCTTGCCAACTCTCTGCTTTAGTTAATCAAGGAGAACTGAGACCTCTCTTTCAGAAGAAAACAAAAGCATATTTCTAGATGAAAATTGGTGCTTCACAAGAGGCACAAAGGAAGAAGAGGCTTTCACATAAACAACAGCCCCCAAATTTGTGTCACCCCTCCAGGATATATCAGACAGGAAACATGACTAGATGCACTAATTGTACTTTATTGTAAGGCTATTAGCAGGCACAAAGAATTGGGACCATTGAATAAGCTGCAGCATAGAGTATTTATTCAAGCCTACAGACAAGAATATGTGTGGCACGACAAAACCGTGCTCGACTAAAGCGCGCCCGATTAAACCGCGTCGCTGACGTCATCAACAGGGCGACAACAGTGAGCGCGGAGAAAGAAGGGCGCTTTAAATAGCGCTTTGAAAGCAAGCTGATTCAAGTTAAGGTAAGGGTTAGGTTTAGGGTTAGGTTTAAGGTTAGGTTAAGGGTTAGGGTTAGGATTAGGGTTAGGTTAAGGATTAGGGTTAGGTTTAGGGTTAGGTTAAGGGTTAGGATTAGGTTTAGCGTTAGGTTAAGGGTTAGGTTTAGGGTTAGGTTTAGGGTTAGGTTAAGGGTTAGGTTTAGGATTAGGTTTAGGATTAGGTTTAGGGGGGTTAGGTTTAGGTTTAGGGGTTAATTTTAGGTTTAGCGTTTACAGCGTGCTTTTTTCTCCGTGCTGTTGTCGTGCTGTAATGACGTCAGCTACGCGGTTTCGTCGAGCGCCCTTTAGTCGAACGCGGTTTTGTGGTGGAACCAAGAATATGGTCAACTAAAGTTCAATACTAAATTGGTACCACTAAATTGGTTTTAAGCACAGGACTCAGGAGGGGTTGGACTTCGAGAATTATTGGAACGCAACAACCCTAAACTGATGACATACTTAATTCCACCTCCCCCAGTTCTGCTTGCTCTTCAGCTCCGTTAACAGAATTTGACAGGTCTGAAGGTACAAATGTCCCATTGCCACTTTTAACTGCTTCATCCACCAAGACAAGTCCTTCCTAAGTTTCTGTCTCTGGCCCTTAAGCCACTCATGGCTCCTGCCTCTCCTCTCTGATTATTTCCTAGGCAGCACATCGTTCCTTAAATAATTTCCCCATCACGATAGAGTACCTTTTAAAAGAAATTAGTTTGAAAATTAAATATCCAATCTATCAATTGATAGATGAAATGTTAATGTCTTAGCAAAAGGAGAGAGAACTTTGAGCTCAGCTTACTTAGGTTACGTTTGGGGAAAAACACTGATATTTGGCTTCCCTTTATAAATTGGATGCAAACTGGATGCCTACAACACTCAACCTGGAATTTTAACTTTTACCTAGATCTCCCATTTCCAAATTTACTCATGACTTCACATTTGGCCTTGGGACCATTATCATCTTACTTTTTTACTTACTTACCAATTTTTATAATATCTGTGGGAGGCCAAAATCACTGCTTTTCCCTCATTCCTGTCTAAAGGGCAGTAAACAATATACTGTAGACTAATTTACATCAATTTATTTATCTAACGTCACAAAAAAAATACCCACCTTCTCCCCACACCATATCTTTAATATGTTAAGACAATCCCGCTCTATGTCATACAGAGAAGGCAAAGAGAAGCCACCTCAAAAATCTGTTTTAAAGCTAGGATTTTATGGTTGGTGTGCTTAATTTGTTGATCATATTTTTTTTTTAATTTTGTACGTCCGCCAGAGAAACCATATGAATCACTCCATCAACAAAATAAAATCGTGCCAGAGTTTCCAAACATGCCACATAGGAAGGCAATGGGCCAAACTTTGAGAATCTTTCTTCCCATAAATGATCTGGGAAGGAGCATACGCTTCCATTTGCCATGAGTCCAGAATACAATGCCTAGCCTAATTTGTGCCGAAAGAAAAGAAACCCCTTGACCCCAGATGAAGCTTAAAAGCCAGAATCCCAGCTGAGGCTGGAACATATACAGACACGCACAAAAAAGAGGCCATCATTTGAGACGCCAGGGAGAAGTGTTATCGGCAGGCTGCAGTGATCAATAGCTTTGAAATCCTAAACTCTGATAAGCACTAGGATTATTGATTAATTCACCTATCACAGCAGTGACCTCACACATTTCAAGATCCTCCAGCCATGACAGAATGTTTTAATTGTTGCTTGCTTACCCAGAAAAGAATTCTGGATATGTGTTCTGGACACCGAGTATATGTTTTAGTTGTACGTGTGGGTGTGCATGTGTGCGCATACCAGGGGTAGGTTCCTGCCAGTTCTAATCTCTCCTATAGGAGAAGTTCCACAAATCTACTGTGCCGTTCAGAACCGGTTCCAGCTCCCTCCCCCTGCCTGTCCGCACCATGCTTGCCCCGCCCACTGCTCACTGATTGGCTGGCTCACCAATCAACCCACCCACCTCTAAGAGAGAGAGATAGAGAGAGCGGGGGGGTATATATATGGAGGGAGGGAGGGAGGCAGAGCTGATGAAGGAAGGAAGGAAGGAAGGAAGGAAGGAAGGAAGGAAGGAAGATGATAGATAGGTAGGTAGGTAGGTAGGTAGGTAGGTAGGTAGGTAGGTAGGTAGGTAGATAGATAGATAGATAGATAGATAGATAGATAGATAGATAGATAGATAGATAGATAGATAGATAGATAGATGGATACATAGATAGAGATAGAGAGGGGAGAGACAGACAGACAGACAGATATGATGAAGAAAGAAAGAAAGAAAGAAAGAAAGAAAGAAAGAAAGAAAGAAAGAAAGAAAGAAAGATGATAGGTAAGTAGGTAGGTAGGTAGGTGGATGGATGGATGGATGGGTGGGTGGGTGGGTGGGTGGGTGGGTGGGTGGGTGGGTGGATGGATGGATGGATGGATGGATGGATGGATGGATGGATGGATGGATAGATAGATAGATAGATAGATAGATAGATAGATAGATAGATAGATAGATAGATAGATAGATAGATGGATACATAGCTAGAGATAGAGAGGGGAGAGAGAGACAGACAGACAGATATGATGAAGAAAGAAAGAAAGAAAGAAAGAAAGAAAGAAAGAAAGAAAGAAAGAAAGATGATAGGTAAGTAGGTAGGTAGGTAGGTGGATAGATGGGTGGGTGGGTGGGTGGGTGGGTGGGTGGGTGGATGGATGGATGGATGGATGGATGGATGGATGGATGGATGGATGGATGGATAGATAGATAGATAGATAGACGACAGAGATAGAGAATTGAGATTAATATGAAGCCAATCTTGTCCCTGCTTCTCCCCAACTTCAAAAGTAGCTGAATGCCCCAACTATCAGTCAACTTGTGTAGAGACAACCATGAAGAAAACCAACTTTGCTAGACATCAACAAATATCTTGGGTTTACCATGAAAATAATGGCAGTTGCATCTGGAGAATTTTGCTCTGTTTGCATTTTGATCCTATGATCAAGATCTCACTTCCTCAATCAACATACAATGTCCAGTTATCCTTCTGAAGCACCCCCAGCAATCTAAAAGAATGCATATTAAACTGGAAGGGGGAAATGCAAAACAAACAAAAAAATGCACTCATGGTGTAAAACAGCGTAAAACCCCATTAGATGAAGGAAAAGTGCTTGGAAAAATATTTATGTAAAGCAATCTTTGGTATGAAAATGCATATGTTATGATGTACAGGGTATAGTGATATAGCCAAGGCTTAGAATAAACTGAATGCGGGGAATGAGACCCCGATGTTAATGGATTCCCCTGCCCACCCACCCCCCCATGTTAAGAAACCAAGCCAGCTTCTTTGGCCTGGAGGCCAGATTACATGGCCAGGCACCCCTTTCTGAAGAGCCATCAGAGAGAAGAATCCCAGCTGGCAGGAGAGCAGACGTTGCCTGTTGCTACTCCTTCTCAAGGGCAGATGTTAGCCATGAGCCTCCAGCTGCAAAGCTTGGGGGGTTGGGCAGCAACCTCTCCTAAGTGCAGCCTTTGCTTTTGTGATATTAGCTTTAGGGACAAGACTAAATATTTACTCAAGGCTTCCCCCCCCCCCCTTTTCACTGTGAAGCTGCTGAAATAACAGACTCCGTCCTTCGCGGAGAGGCCCAGGGAGAAATGAGAAGGGAGCCTCCGGTTCACATTAGGGGTGAGCTAAGTTTCTTCTACATTTTCTAAAACCATTCCCCTTCAATTTGGTGGAAATTTGCTAGGTTTTCCCCCGTAAGGAGAACATCTCAGTGATTTTTCAGTTCTTTATTTGTGTCAGAAGCATTTCAAATTATCTATATATATGAAAATATCTGTGTGTGTGTGTGTGTGTGTGTGTGTGCGCGCGCGCGCGCGCATTCCAGCATAATCCTGGAACACCTCGAGCAATTTCAACTACACTTGGTACACAGATGACTTACTCTCTTGAGACAAATACTGTGGGTGGGTAAGACACCCTTAACACCTCTCGGGGTGTGTGTTCTGTTACGATACAGCCTGTTCTGCCGTAAAATGGCTTCTACTGTACTGCCATAAAATGGCTTCTACTGTACAGAGCAGTGGAATTGCCACGGTAACAACTTCACAGTACTTCACAAGTACTTACCCTCTGGCAAGGGGGAAAATCCAGCATTAGGAATTATGTTTGGTCCAGACATTTACCCCCTATAAATAAATACTCGGGCAACGCTGGGTTATCACCTAGTAGACATATAATGTTCAATACTGAGCAGGTAAAATAAGTATAAAGTAAGTCATAGAGATATAGTACATGTAAAAAGTATACAAAATAAATAGGTTTAAAACTAGATGACTGTTCTGACCCCGCTCCATCTGGTAATGAATGCAGACACAGGCTTAGCTGTTTGCCACTCTTTATTCACAGCAATTATAATCCTGTTGGCTGAAAGCCCAGACATGACTCACTGGCAAGAAGTTGGCAGCAACCCAGACTCCAACAGACATGGGAACACAAGGCAGACCAGACAAGGAATTCTCCAGATTACTTTGAACAGTTGTGTCCTGCAAAAGGACTCCTCCCAAAGTCTCTTCTTATATACTCTCTTGGGAGGGGCCAAGCCATAACTACCTGGGCTTGATTATCTCTTATGAGTCTGTCTCCGTAACTGCTACCTCCGTTTGGTGTCAGGAACAAACTCCCTTTGATCTTCCCCACTGCTCCATGCCTCAGAGCCCCCCTGGTGGCCAACCAGCCTCTCTGGTCCCTGCTCTGAGTCTGAACCCTGCCCAGGATCCTCCACATCTTCCATAGCAGAATCATAGGGGTCCTCGCTATCAGAGTCCATCGGCAGCTCCAACGGCTCCTGCTGGGCCACAACTGATAACGTTCGCCCAGTAGTGGGCCACTTTGATGGCATTTTCTCTCACCAGCATGAAGTCTTCCTCCATGCATGTTGAAGGACATCATGAGATGGATTGCTCTTCTCCACATTCAATAGAGTATCTTTTATAGGGAAGCCCCATTATCTTAGATTGATCTTTGACCTTCCTACCCCAGGGCACAGTCTGTTTAGTGATTTCTCTGTAGGCCAAGATTGCTCTGGACCAGCGGGAAAACAGTTGCGTGGTTGTGTCCAGTTGCCCGGTAACTCCTGATTCATCTTCCATAGTTCCAGGGTGGTCTTTGTTTTTTTTTTTTTTCATAAAATATTTTATTCAATTTTCACATTCCATTTGCAATCATTTATATACAGGGTATTTACTATATAAAAAAAAAGAAAAAAAAGAAAAACAAAGAAAAAGGGAATAAAACGAACAAGTAAAGAGAAAACACAACTCATCATTCACAACCCCACCCTTGCATCCTCCATACACCCCATCTACCCCCTCCAACTTTCCTTTCTCCCTCTAACACTCCCCTCCTACTTCCCTTTCCCCTCAATCCTTCCTTCTCCCCTTACTCCCCGGACACCCTCCTTACCTTCCCCTTACTCCTTCCTTACTCCTCCCTCTTCTTTCCCTCTACCTCCCTCCTTGGTGTATGCCTTTATTCGAGTGTTGTTTGATCTGATAAAAGTAAAATGAACCAAGGAAAAAATAATAATAATAATGATAAAAAAAAAGAACCACCGTATATAAATACATTCTTGTTCTTATTAAAACTATGTTAACACCCCCCCACCCCACCCCCCACAATCCCCATCCCTAATCCTCCCGACTTCCCAGGGCCCACACCTGGCACTACCTTCTGTCTAAAATATCTTGTATACATATGAATTAAAAAATAAAAGTATATATCAAAAGAAAAGAAAAGCAGAGAAAGGAAAAAAAAAAGGAAAAAAAGAAAAGAGAAAAGAAAAAAAAGAAAAAAAAAGAAACCACTCTTGTATTGATCTCAGCCCCCCATCTTTATCTATGCTTAAATAGTATAAATCATTCTATCTATATTTTATTCTCGTCTCTTACTTCTTTGCTATTTACCCCAACCTTCTGTAGACTCTCCCGTTCCCTTCCTAAACCTCATGATCCCTTCCAATAAAATTTAAGCAGCGTGGTTCATGCCATATATTCAAATATAACTTTACAGACAAGTAATCAAACTTTCCCTTCTAGTAAAATTTAAACAACGTAAATAATCTTTCTTTACCCCTTTTTCAAACAGTAATTCAAAATAATAAATAACTTAGTTCATTCCACATTCATTTTACCTTCATCCCTCACTTGTCTGATATTTACCACTATCAAATTTATACTAGCATTTGTTTAAAATATAACTCAGAGTGAATTGTAGCATGAATCATTCCACATATTCCAATAATACTTTCAGCAAGAGTCAGTTAACCTTCTATTTTAAGGTAGTCCCTTCTAACAGAGTTTAAACAACATAAGTCATTTTGCATTCTTTTTACAGTTATCTTCCCAGGCGGCTTCCTGTTCTAATAAGCTTTAAACAACGTAGATTTTGCCCTCTTCCCTTGCTTGTCTGATATTTACCACAAATAACGTAGTTCATTCCACATGCATTTTACCCTCATCTCTTGCTTGTCTGATATTTACCACTATCAAATTTATACTAGCGTTTATTTAAAAAGTAACTCAGAACTATTACAACCAACTTTCCCTTCAAATAAAAGTTAAGTAGCATGGATCATATTCAAATAATACTTTCAGCAAGAGTCAGTTAACCTTCTATTTTAAAATAGTCCCATCTAACAAAGTTTAAACAACATAAATCGTTCCGCATTCTTTTAACCACTATCAAATTTATGCTAACGTTACTTTAGAATCTAGCTCAAAGTAGTTTCACCCAGCTTTCCCTTCTGATAAAAATTAGTCCACTTTTTCTACCGGAGAGAGGTCTCAAACCCCCATTCAGTCCTCAACTTTAGGAAGTCTTTTGAAGTATCTAAATTCTCGATCTGCGTTCTTCTGCTTCTCTGAGGGAGGAGGGGCTGCCCCCTCCATCTTGCAGCCGCATGACCAGCCGTTTGCTTTCTCCTTCCGCTTGTCTCTCCTCTCTTCCAAGCGCATCAGGAAGACCCGCCTTCAGAATCCTACAATAGAAATCTTGAGCCTCCGAAACAGAGTTAAGACGAAATCTTTGATTCTCAAATGTAACTGTAATACCGGCAGGGGCCTCCCATCTGTATCGAATCTGTTGACTCCTAAGCTCCTTAGTTAAAAAGGTGTAATTCCTTCTTGCCTTCAACATCTGAAAAGGAATATCTTTGAAAACAATCAGGTCCTGGCCTTCAACTCGAAAACCGTTATTATGAAACTTTTGCACAATCGCATTTCTAGCTTCTTTTGTGGAAAAATGTATAATTATGTCCCTCGGGAGTTGTCGCTGTTCTGCTATCAATGAGTTCTGGCGATAGATTTTCCGAATCTGCCAATCAAAGTTAAGTCCCGGGCTTCCCAGCGCATGGCTGAAGGCTTCAGCAAAGGTCTGTTTCAAATCCTCTTGCTCCTTTTCACGGAATCCTCTGACTCTAATTGCAGATGCCTTCCTGTTAAAATTTAACATCATAAGCTGATCTTCGTTATTTCTAATTTTTTCTTGTAAAATTTGAATATTGGTAATCAAATTAAAATTAGCCTTCTCCAGACTTTCCAATTTGTTGTCTATTTCAGCAGAGTAATCTGAGAGGGCAGACACGGCTGCAAACGTATTCGCCTTCATTTGATTAACTTTAGATTTTAAATCATCATAAAGTTGCAATACAAATTCCTGAATTTCTTGTTTAAAGGCATTAAACATTTTAAAGAGATATTCCTGTGTTAAAACTTCTCCAGTAGAGGGCGTAGGAGACAAAGGCTGTGTTTCCAGAAAAGATTCTTTAAATTCCTTAGATACATTTGTAGCAAGACGCTTCTTTGATCTGGGTGCCATAATAAATAAACAAGTAAGCAGCGCTTCACTCCCCTCTATTTCCAAAGAAAAAGAGTTTATTTTGTTAAGGAGCAGTCTGCAGGAAGATAAACCCGGCTAAGTACATCCAGTAATCATCCACGGAGAGAAATCGCCATTTTGAAGTCTATTTAAACAAAGAAGTCTTTAAGACGAATGGAGCTGGTATTTAAGATAGTAATAAAAGCATAAATCTCACAGGGGTGGTACCCTCCCGTATCAATTCTAGCTTGAAAAAACTTTGTTTTGTCCTGGGGGGGGCTAGCCTGTCTGGGGCTGCCAAAAAAAAAAAAGGCAGCTGAGAAGAACTGGCCGGAGATAAAAGCTCCGCTTCGGCTGGATCTAATCTCTTCCACAGCCCCCCCCCAAAAAAGGCTGTGGCTTACGAATAGACCCTAGTCTACGGAGCTATCCTCCCTGCCCCTTTCTTAGCCAAAAAGGGGTGCTATCTATGATCTTATTTAGATATACAGACCAGGTCTCTGAGGAGCTCGGTGGAGCCCTCCTCGGCAACAGGCCACGCCCCCAGGAAGTCCCCGTTCCAGGGTGGTCTTTGGTGGCTGCTTGTTAGGAGGGGTGGAAATTTTGTGGAAGCGATCCTTACAACAGTTTGTTTAGTGCCCTTTCAAAGTTACAACAACACAGAACAAATTAACTAATGATCGCTTTCCACACTTATGACCGTTGCAGCATCACCATAGTCAAGTGATCGAAATTCAGATGCCTGACTCATATTTATGACGGGTGCTCTGTCCCAGGTCATGTTGCAAACTTCTGACAAGCAAACTCAATGGGGAAGTCAGATTCGCTTAACAATCGGGTTACTAACTTAACCACTGCAGTGATTCACTCAACTGTGGCAAGATAGATTGTAAAATAGCAATAGCAATAACACTTAGACTTATATACCGCTTTGCAGTGCTTTACAGCCAGAGGTGGGTTTCACATAATTTTACCACCGGTTCTCCGCGCACTGAAATGGTGAGCAGTTGAGCGGGCTTGCTTCATGAGCGTGTGGTCGCCTGTGCATGCGCTTGGATGCATGCATGCGGCTTAGAGAACGTGGATAAATCGGATGGCACAGAGCCGGGGCGGGTGGGTGGGCGGCCATCCTCATCTGCAAGTCGGCACTACCGGTTCGCTTGAAGTGGTCCGAACTGGCTGAATCCCACCACTGTTTACAGTCCTCTCTAAGTGGTTTTCAGAGTCAGCCTATTGCACCCCAACCATCTGGGTCCTCATTTTACCCACCTTGGAAGGATGGAAGGCTGAGTCAACCTTGAGCCTGGTGAGATTTGAACTGGCAAACTGCAGGCAGCTGGCAGTCAGTAGAAGTAGCCGGCAGTACTCACTCTAACCACTGGGCCACCCAGGCTCATAAAAAACAGGATAAAATTAAGTTAACAATTGTCTCGCTTACTCTCAGAAAATGTAGGATCAGTTGTAGTCCCAATTCACTGTCTACATTGAATTTTTGCATGTAGCCAAATTGCAAGGTCAATGAAGAACATGTGTGAATGTTCTCGATTCAGCTCTTCTCCACAAATGCAGATACTGGAGATACCCAAGCCTAATGTTTGGATTTCATTATATTTTCTCACCCACCCCCAGGCATCCTTTCTTCACTCCTCCAGATGCTTTTTAAATACATTTTGGCTGGCTGGCTCTCTCCCCCTCTCAAGATGCCAACAAGCTTGCCTCTTCATTGAAGACTGAGCAGAGTTATTTCACGCCTGAACACCCAAGAGACATCCTCCTTGCACAGGCTGAAAACAAGGTTTTCCTGTGGTGCTGGGTGGCTTCCCTACCACAGCCTTAAACCACCAGTGGCACCTTCTCCAAGAGCACCAAGGTTGAAAGCAGGCGTGCCACCATTTCTTAGAAATGTCTGCCCCAGGTCTCTCAGAGATGTAACACAGAGCAGCCCTCAGTTGGATATTCCCTGAATCTCAGGATAACTAGAAAAACGTGGAGAATGAGCGAGGGAAGGGGTGGATGGAGGGGTGAATGGCTTCCCTCTCTCCGAGTATAATTACAAACAGCAGCTTTATGTCAGAACAAAGCAGGATTAAGATGTGTAAAAGGGGAGTAAATGCCACTGTGGAGACAGAAACAATGGAAATAAACTGCTTCTTCCCGAACAGCAAAAGAAATGAAAATATATCTCGAGTCAAAAAGAAATGCCCTGCGAGATCACAAGAACGTCGCCCGGCTCCTTGTAAGCCCTTGGCAGGATGGCTACCCCTCCCTTCCCAGACTTTGCCCCCTCCTCATTTTGCCACTGCCAACTTCAAAGACCACTCTATTCTGCACTGTAAAGTGGCCGCCTCTGGCAGCAGAGCCTTCAAAGTGACAACAAGGCGTTGGAAGACACAACTGAGTGTCAATAGTCAAGTGGCATTTGGGGTTTACGGGGCGCATTTCAGTAGCTGCTTCAGCACTCACCACACATAATGTTATGTTTCTGAAAAACTGGCAGTTACATTGATCTGCAGATAATCTAGACTCCTTCCTTCCTACTCCATCCCCCCTTTCCTCTTCCTTCCTTCCTCCCTTCCTCCCTCCATCCCTTTCTTTCCTTCCTTCTCTCCTCCCTCCCTCTCTCCTTCCTTCCTCCTTTCCTTCCCCCTTTCTTTCTTTCCTTCCTTCTTTTCCTCCCTCATCCCTTCCCTCCCTCCCTTCCTTTTTTCCTCCCTCTCTCTTCCTATCTCCCTCCCTTTCTTTCCTTCCTTCTCTCCTCCCTCCATCTCTCTTTCCTTCCTCCCTTCCTTCCCCCTTTCTTTCTTTCCTTCCTTCTTTTCCTCCCTCATCCCTTCCCTCTCTCCCTTCCTTCTTTCCTCCCTCTCTCTCTTCCTCTCTCCCTCCCTTTCTTTCCTTCCCTCTCCTCCCTCCATCTCTCTTTTCTTCCTTCCCCCTTTCTTTCTTTCCTTCTTTTCCTCCCTCATCCCTTCCTTCTCTCCCTTCCTTTTTCCTCCCTCTCTCTTCCTCTCTCCCTCCCTTTCTTTCCTTCCTTCTTTCCTCCCTCCCTCTCTCTTTCCTTCCTCCCTTCCTTCCCCCTTTCTTTCTTTCCTTCCTTCTTTTCCTCCCTCATCCCTTCCTTCCTTTTTTCCTCCCTCTTCCTCTTTCCCTCTATTTCCTTCCTTCTCTCCTCACTCCCTCTCTCTTTCCTTCCTCCTTTCCTTCCCCCTTTCTTTCTTTCCTTCCTTCTTTTCCTCCCTCATTCCTTCCCTCTCTTCCTTTTATACTACCTCTCTCCCTTCCTCTCTCCCTCCCACCCTTCCTTCTTCCCTCCCTCATCCCTTCCCTCCCTCCCTTCTTTCCTCCTTCCTTCCTTCTTCCTCAAAGGGAGCTTGTGACACTAACGATATCAAATAGTTGACCCAGAAAATAGATGTGGGGCAGCTCCTGACGTATAAATTTCCATGCTCCCAGAAAACCCCTTTCCCAACAGCTACTGCCTCTCATGTGGGGCTCCCTGGTTTGTTTTTAAGAGGATCCAGGCATTCTCTCTCGGGCAATATGCATCTGGCAGGTTTGCCGTGGCTGCCCCTGCAAATCAGCCGGAGTTATCACAGCAGAAGAGGACAATTTCCCCGCAGAGCATCACTTTGTTTTCCAAGACTCTGTGCTGCCGCAGCTGAGAAAATGCACATTCATCGGTGAAGTCGTTCTGGATTGCAGGAAATTGCTTCCATTGTGCAGCCTCTTGTAGAAACCTGGTGCCATCATTCCACAGCGTATTATAACCAGGGGATACGTATGAATAGAGGGAGAAAAATCTTGGACAGCAAGAGGAAAATAGAACATGCAAATCACTAAATAGAATAACTTCCCTGTTCAGCAGGAGGTGCACAAGCTTCATTGTCTTTATTTTCTTTTTTTTTTAAAGGACCCTCTGCTTCAATTGGGAAAAGCCACATGCAGTTGGCACAATGCTATTTCCTCCTTTCCATCATTCCCTTTTCATCCTTAGAGATATCCTCCTTATTTCTTCACTTCCCCAATCCTGCCCCTGGTTTTATGGAGAACACGCTTTGGCGTGACAACGGTTAAACCCGGATAAGGTATTTTGAAATGTACCAGAGCTTATTTCCCAAGGAACAGTTTTTGGCACCTAAATTTTCTTTCTCACGCTTTAAACCAAGACATCCAGATTGTGAAAGCTATAAATATGAGGAGGCTATTTGGGAAAAAAAGAAAAATCTGGCGGCTTTCTATTTTCCAGACTTCAAATTCAATCCTTTAGGCTCAAGGCAGGGAAAAACACAGCTCTCCCAATGTCTTGACTTACAATTCTTAGCATTGCTGATGATGGCTTTTGGGGATGAGGAAAATCACGGACTGGCGGGCACCCAGTTTGTTGACTTGATTTTTACTCTTTCTCAGTAGCCTCCAGTTGGGTGACAATTACTCTCTCTCCCTTCCTCCCTTCAACCCCAAAAGAAAATGCAATGCTAGGTCTATGCAGGTAGTCCTTGAGTTGCTAAGTGAGACATTTGTTAAGTGGTGGTTTTTTGCCCCATTTTACAAACTTTCTTGCCACCTTTGTTAAGTGAATCGCTGCAGTTGTTAAGTTAGCAACCTGGTTGTTAAGTGAGTCCAGCTTCCCCCGTTGACTTTGCTTGTCAGAAGGCCCCCAAAAGGGGATCATGGGACCCTGGGATGCTGCAACCGTCATAAAGATGAGTCAGTTCCCAAGCATCTGAATTTTGGTCATGTGACCATGGGGATGCTGCAATGATTGTGTGAAAAGTGTGAAGAGTGTTTGGAGACTACAATTGGCCCAGAATGCGGCCGCACGAGCGATATCGGATGTACCTAGGTACACCCATGTTACACCTATCCTCCGCGAGCTGCACTGGCTTCCCATCAGTCTCCAAATGCGCTTCAAGGTGCTGGTCGTTACCTTTAAAGCCCTACATGGCTTGGGACCTGGATATCTGCGGGACCGCCTCCTGCCACATACCTCCCAACAACCCATAAGATCCCACAGGCTGGGCCTCCTCCGGGTACCATCAACAATGCCAGTTGGCGACTACTCGGGGGAGGTCTTTCTCTGTAGCTGCCCCGGCCCTGTGGAATGATCTACCGGCAGAGATCCGGACCCTTCCCACTCTCTTGGCCTTCCAGAAAGCCACTAAAACCTGGCTGTTCCGGCAGGCCTGGGGCTGTTGACCCCAAAATACGGTCCAGCCCCATTCAGAATGGAGTGCATGATGTATTGTATTTTATATCTATTTTTCTTCTCTGTATCTTACTTTATTTTCTTTTTTGATTATTTTTTGTATTGTAAGCCGCCCGGAGTCCTACGGGATCGGGCGGCATATAAATGTTATTAAACTTTAAACTTAAAAACAGACATAAGTCACTTTTTTTTCAGTGCCGTTGCGGCTTTGAATGGTCGCTAAAAGAACTGTTGTTAGTCGGGGACTACCTGTCCTTCATACTGTTAACAGCAGCCTCGCTGCTGAAACACAAAACTGAATTTTATACGAGAGGCCTAAAGATCTGTGGGATTCCTTGATGGAATCTGCAAAGAACTATCTCCAGGCAAATTCATAAAACTGATGTGCAAAACTAGCATTTTCTCCTCCTCGTGAGATGCCCCGGGCTGAAATAAGACAGCAGTCACCACAAAAAGGAAAGTTGAAAGGAGAGCTTCAAGCTAAAGTGGGCAACTTAGTGATGCCTGTTTGTTTAAAATCTGCAGCTCATTGGTTCCTCTTTGCAGAGAAGCGTCTCGATATTTATTTTCCAGCACCACGGTGAGAGATGACAGGGGTGAGGTTTAAATTAGCCACACGCGAGAGCAAACGAGCAGGATCCTTGTTTGGTTGACAGAAGCACCTGCAGAGGCTTGGAACATTTTTTTAAAAAAAAGAAGATTAATGGAAGCCCTACCACAGTAAACAACAAAAGCGGTGCTGAAACACGGCTCTTGAAAGGTACTTGACTGGCTTTCAATAAAAGAGACACCTGGGTTAGATGTCATCCACTGAACTTCATCAAGTACTTGCCAACGGAATGGGACAACTCGTGACCCGACAAATGTGTGCACGACAAAGCGTGCCGACAAAACTGCGGCGGAAAAACCGCAACGTCATAAACGCGCCCACAATGCACTGACAAAACCACGCCCGCAAAAGCGCGATTTAAGTTAAGGTAAGGGTTAGGGTTAGGTTCAAGGTTAGGTTCAGGGTTAGGTTTAGGTTTAGGTTCAGGGTTAGGTTTAGGTTCAGGGTTAGGTTTAGGTTTAGGGTTAGGTTTAGGGTTAGGTTCAGGGTTAGGTTCAGGGTTAGGTTTAGGGTTAGGTTTAGGGTTAGGGTTAGGGTTAGGATTAGGGTTAGGATTAGAGTTAGGGTTATTAGGTTGTTATTAGTTGTTTGCTGAAGGCGCACTTTTGTTGGCGTGTTGTTGTCGGCGCGCTTCTGCGCGCATTCGTCGCCACGATTTCGACCTCACGATTTTCTCATTGCGGTTTCGTCAGTGCGCTTTTGTCAAGCGCGCATTTGTCGGTGAACCGGGACAACTGACCTCAGCCAATTCATCACGGGGCCAACGTTCTGTGGGACAATGCAACAATTCAATGTAATTGTTTAAAACCCTTTTAAAAATAATTTTTAATTTTTGTCATAGACATTTCATTTTGTCCCTCCTTTGGTATCCCTTCTTTAATGATTCTGTTTGACTATTTCTTCAATATTAGGGTAACTCTTGTCCCTTGGTGAGTTGTCCCATGGTGAGTGGGGCCATGACAAGTTGTCCCGCAGCGATATGGCCACAGTGAGATGGCCGCAGTGAGGAGTTGTCAAAGATCTACTTGCCAAGCCCATGTCTCAACAGGGTATCTGTTCTTCAATTCCTGAAAGCCTTTGGCAATGCTGCTTCTCCCACAGTTGAGTGTAAGACATAGGTAGCAAAAGGGAAAACATGAACAATTGACCACTGGAAGTACTTTACACAGATATTCAGTTAAGATTGAGAAGATCAAACTTAGCACACAACTTCATCCCTGGTGCCCTTTTGGAGGTGACTGGAGTGCATGGATAGCTTAAATTCCTAAATAGCCCAACCTCATCTATTTCTATGTTCTAAGGAAGATGGTCTTTTTTACTGCCTAAGATCCATTCCCCAGATTATACCCAGGATCTCCTACATTTGATCCATTACCTTGTAGCAGGATTTTCATTAGTTAGCAAAGTCCTGGGATCACAGCTGCAAAGCCTGCTTCTCAGTTCAGACCTGTCCTATGTATTTTCTAATTTAGCACCCTGCCCAAGATACTTTTTTTGAGGATTTTGAGAATTGGTTAGATGTACTTTAAATGCTATCATCTTCATTGATGATTGAAACTATAATTACTTACATCTCCACTCAACTCAGTCTGTTTCATTGTTCTATGCAGAATTCCAGCCCAGATTCTACATGTCTGGAATCCATCTTGGATGTCTGGAATCCATCTTGGCCATTGGATCTTCAGACCTGCCACATTTAGGCTGTGGGAAACTCAGAGGGGGATTGTATGGAGCTGGGGAGATATATAGTCATAATAACATTCCTTTCTCCGAGAATCAAGGACATTCTGCCCTGCACCTTGAGGGGTGTGACTAGGAGGCATCTCCAGTTGGGATGGTGCTTTGATTGGGCCATGTGATGGACATGTGGGTTCTGGGCAGGAACTTGGACTTTCATTTGAGTGGGGAAAACCTGGAAGCTTTCAGATTTGGGTTTTCCCAGATGTGCCAGTATGACATCTCTAATAAAATGGAACTTTGAGGAACTTCAAGCCTCAGAGTCTTCTTTCATTGGGGGTGTTACTTTAGAACCCTGACACTAGATGTGTTTCAGCATTGTGCCTGTCAATTGTTCACATTGCATCTCCTCACTTACAAGCTTAAGAAAACCAGAAAGATCACCAGGGAATGTCGACAATGAGTTTTGGGTATGTTAATACAACAGAGACCCACCCATCATATGTGGGAAAATACATCTCCCTAATTCTTCCCATGATTAAATGACCTTCTAGGGAAGAAACATGACAGAACCCCAATCTGAGTATCTTTATTTTCCAAATACTGGTATGAGAAATACAATAGTCTCCAATTTTTCTAACTATGTGTAATGCGTATGTAAGAATGACTTTGAAACGTGAGGAAGAGATGCTGCCTAGGGAACAGTTAGATAAGAGGCAGCATAGCCCACAGCTGCATAGTGGGAACAGAAAAGGCTCAGAGGGGAGCTGAAAAGGAGCTGAAAAGGTGATGGCGGGAGAATTGTACTTTCAGACATGCAAGATTCTGTTAATACAGCCTTACAATAAAGTAGAATTAGTTCTCCTAGTTGTGTTTCCCGTTGGTTTACCCGAGAAGGCTGGAAGAAGAAAAGAAGATTCTTCTTTTTAAGAGTCCTTCAGACATCAGGCTGTTATATGAGGCAAAGGAATTTCTCACTCTTTGTTTTATACATCTCATCCACTGTGTGGTCAATGGACTGTACTTTAAGAAATGCAGCGCCCAGAAACAATGGTAACCAAAGCGATAGTCATTCAACCAGACCTGAGCTAGTTAAGTACCTGGATAAGGGAAGCTTTATAGAGCTTGAAAAAAATGATTTGGAAGAACTACTTTGGAACTGATACAATCTCAATCACAGTATTCATTAAAGTGGCCTTTAACAACGGATAGGTCGGAAATAACGAAAAGCTTCTGCCTTGGAGAGCTACAATTAGGCAGAAGACAGCAACACTGAGGACAAACAAATAAGATCTACGCAACAATCCTAAATACAGGTAGTCCTCGACTTATGACCACAATTGAGCCCGACATTTCTGTTGCTAAGCGAGACATTTATTTTGCCCCATTTTGCGACCTTTCTTGCCACCGTTGTGAAATGAATCACTGCAGTTGATAAATGAATAGCCCTGTTGCTAAGGGAATCTGGGTCCCTCGTTGATTTTGCTTTGTGAGAAGATCACAAAAGGGGATCCCATGACCTTGGGATCCAGCTATGGTCATCCGTATGTATGAACCAGTTGCCAAGCACCTGAATTTTCATCACATGCTACAAAGGTTCTGTGAAAAATGGTCATGTCACTTTTTTCAGTGCGGTTGTAACTTTGAACAGCCACTCAATGTTGTAAGTTGAGGATTGCCTGTAGGCGTATTTGTTTATTTTAGTTATTTGAGCCTTGTTTACACCATTGTGTAAAGTTAGCGTGAAAACTGTGTTTCTCCAAAAATAAGACAGGGTCTTATTTTCTTTTGACCCCCTGAAATAAGCACTTTCCAGGGAGCTCTTATTACTTTTAAGGTGCAGGAGGAGGTGAGCATGATCTCCTCGTGGCTGCTGCTGCGTTGCAATATTTTCGGGGAGGGCTTATTTTAGCGCATGCTCTCAAAAGCCTGATTGGGCTTATTATCCGAGGAGGACTTATTTTCAGGGAAACAGGGTATCAATCAAGTCATAGCATGTTCCCTACCAGATAAGTGCATCCCCTGGAGATTCCCTCTTTATCGAGTTTCTTTCCCATCATAACCTTATGGTGCTCCAGGAAACATGGACTGTTGACAAGCCATCATTAAGTGGATTTTGTTCATTTTTGACTATTAATCAGATCACTGGAGCCTGTTCTAGAGCATGCTTAAAATAAGTCATGACTTTTGATGTGTAAACAAAGCCTAAATCGACAAAGGAGTAGGGCCAAAGCCTCCTTTGGCCCTACTTAGTCATCCATCCAGCCAAGGTGGTGCAGTGGTTAGAGTGCAGCACTGCAGGCTACTTCAGCTGACTGCAGTTCAACAGTTCGGCTGTTCAAATCCCACCAGGCTCAAGGTTGACTCAGCCTTCCATCCTTCCGAGGTGGGTAAAATGAGGACCCGGATTGTTGTTGGGAGCAATATGCTGACTCTGTAAACTGCTTAGAGAGGGCTGAAAGCCCTATGAAGCGGTATATAAGTCTAACTATTGCTATTGCTATCTTTCTTTGGAGAAAGCACTGCTAATCCTAACTAGTAGTGCTTTTATTTTTGCCGAAGATATCTGCTGAAGCAAGATTTGTATAATATGAAAACAAATAGAGCAGCCTTTTTATATGAACAACCCTTGTTTTTTAATCACGCGCAATGTAAATCAGTGCACTAAGGGAATCAATTAATTGATCGATTAGCTCTATTATTAATGCATTATTTATGTACATAGAGGTTCAGAGGATGTGCTGTGCTTGATTTTTTTTTTTGCTTCAGGCATCCAAACATCTTTGGTTGTCATTGTCTGCGAGTTGCATAAATTATGGAAATTGAATTCATTTGCACCTTCTGCATAATTTATTCCACATTATCTAATTAGGGGTTGGGAGAGAGGGAGAATAACTAGACACCAAAGTTACATCCTCTGAGAATCTAATTCGGACTGCAATCCCTTGCCTGCTTACTTGAAGGAAAGACCTCCCTGAACTCAAGAGTTTCTCTTTCTGGGTACATACAGATAGAAGGGATTCACTCACACACACACACACACAAACACGATCTTAGGAATGTGCACCTGCTGCATTTCTATACCTACATGGGAATATGTTTCTCGTTCAAGTGGCGACATCATATGACCGCAATTTGCAACCTTCCCTGCTGTCTCCAACCCCCCCTTGATTTTGCTTGTTGGAAGCCAGCTGTGAGGGCTGCAACTGGTGATCGCATGAGACCCAAGACACAGCTTGAGGACTGGTCATAAGTGATGTTCTTCGGTGCTTTGGACACTCACTAAACAAATGGTTGTAAGTTGAGCACTACCTCCCCTTTTCTTAGGAGATTCTCATAATGCCAAATTCTCCACTGCAGGATGGCTTTAAATATTGTGATAAGCCGTCGCTTCCTTATTCATGGTCTACTGAATAACCCAAGTCACAAGAGCTAAATCACAGCTGCCTCTGAGTGGATTTGAATTTTATATACACTGTATATAGATTTGACCCTGATAACAACAATACTATAGTTATAGAACTATATCTACATAGATCTACATATATCTATATATATTTATATAACTATAGTATTGTTGTTATCAGGGCCATTGATTTGAGATGGGCTGCCATATAAATTGAAGTAAATAAATAAACCCAAGTCTAAACCAAGCAAGCCCCATTTATGGTGGAAAAGAAAACCCAGACACATCCTCCATTTTGTTCTGAGCAAAAGAACCTAGATACGGACCTGTTTTATTCTGTATTACTTTTATCACACTTGTGTGTCCAATCACACTTGGCCAATAAAGAATTCTATTCTATTCTATTCTACTCTACTCTACTCTACTCTTCATTACTCTACTCTACTCTACTCTACTCTATTCTTCATTACACTATTCTATTCTACTCTATTCTACTCTACTCTTCTCTTCATTCCACTATTCTATTCTATTCTATTCTATTCTATTCTACTCTGTTCTTCATTCCACTATTCTATTCTACTCTACTCTACTCTACTCTTCATTCCACTATTCTATTCTTCATTCCACTATTCTATTCTATTCTATTCTATACTATACTATTCTACACTATTCTATTCTATTCTATTCTACTCTACTCTACTCTTCATTCCACTATTCTATTCTATTCTATTCTATTCTATACTCTACTCTACTCTACTCTACTCTACTCTACTCTACTCTACTCTACTCTACTCTACTCTACTCTTCATTCCACTATTCTGTTCTATTCTATACCATGTAGAGGCAACCAATAAAATTGTGTGTCTGTGTGTGTCTGTGCCTTTGAGTCAGTTTCAAGATTTTTAAGAGGATATTTGCCCTGTCACCTCCCTAGGGCTGAGAGAAAGAAACTGACCCAAGACCATCCAGCTGGCTTTGTACCTAACATAGGACTAGAACTGATACTCTCTCCATTTTTAGCTGGAAGCCTTAACTAGTACACCAAGCTGGCTCTCTCAATCAATGAAATATAATCCACAAATACATGAAAATCAATGCCCCTTTTAATTCACAAGTAAGAACCTGGTGATTTGGCTGCTCTTCCAGAAAAAGGCTCTAGGGTAGAAGTCCCCAAACGTGGCAACTTCAAGACTTGTGGACTTCAACTCCCAAAATTCCCCAGACAGGGAATTCTGGGAGTTGAAGTCCACAAGTCTTAAAGGTGCCAGGTTTGGGGACCCCCTGCTCTAGGGGACTAACAGAACTCTCAAGAGAAGATATTCCAAAGCCTAGGAGTAGTACAAGTATTTCTCCAGCACCATCTGATGTTTATATGTCAGCCAACAATACATCAGGCATTGCAAAGAAGCCGGTCTGAAGACTCTGAGACACTTCACTCAAGTAGCAAGGAAACTATAAAAGGAAGAATTGAGAGAACCCAAGAAGTCAAGACTGCAATTAAGGTTCTCACAAGGATATAACACAATATTCAGAGTCCCAAGACTATCACCTCATTTCGTTTCAATTACTCAACATCCAGACTGTGCTGACTTCTACCTCAATTATCTTTTCACTGATCAGAGTGAAGCACTTTCTTATAATATTGCCAAGTTTTGTTTAATACCCTGCAAGATTCAACAGGACCTCTCTAAGAACAGCTTTGACTTGATTGAACTTGTTCCAAGTGTTGAAATAACAATAACTGTTAACCCTCGTGTTTATCTGTCTCTAGCTGTACTTATGATGGTTCTTCACTGAAGTCTTAATGCTTGTAGTCTGTGTTCAAATTGGTTTATTTGATATAAGACAGTTTCACTTGTATTTGCAGGGAGGGGGAGAGGTGACAAGATTTAGATAGATAGATAGATAGATAGATAGATAGATAGATAGATAGATAGATAGATAGATAGATAGATAGATAAGATTTAGATAGATAGATAGATAGATAGATAGATAGATAGATAGATAGATAGATAGATAGATGATAGACAGACAGACAGATGAGAGATGAGAGAGAGACAGAGAGAGAGAGACAGACAGACAGACAGACAGTTATAGAGAGTAGATAGATAGATAGATAGATAGATAGATAGATAGATAGATAGATAGATAAGATTTAGATAGATAGATAAGATTTAGATAGATAAGATTTAGATGATGATGATAGATAGATAGATAGATAGATAGATAGATAGATAGATAGATAAGATTTAGATAGGTAGGTAGGTAGGTAGGTAGGTAGGTAGGTAGGTAGGTAGGTAGATAGATAGACAGACAGACAGACAGGCAGACAGACAGACAGACAGATGAGAGATGAGAGAGAGAGAGACAGACAGACAGTTATAGAGAGCAGATAGATAGATAGATAGATAGATAGATAGATAGATAGATAGATAGATAGATAGATAGATAGATAGATAGGATTTAGATAGACAGACAGACAGACAGACAGACAGATAGATAATAGATAAGATTTAGATAGATAGATAGATAGATAGATAGATAGATAGATAGATAGATAGATAGATAGACAGACAGACAC